>NW_027457127.1:0-176440 GCF_040206685.1 Ascaphus truei | reverse complement strand
AACATGGGGAGGGGAGAGAGGGTGGGCGTGACTGGGTAACATGGGGGAGGGAGAGGTGGGCGTGACTGGGTAACATGGGGGGGGGATGAGGTGGGCGTTGACTGGGTAACATGGGGGGAGAGTGGCGTGACTGGGTAACATGGGAGGGAGAGGTGGCGTGACTGGGTAACATGGGAGGGAGAGGTGGGCGTTGACTGGGTAACATGGGAGGGGGAGAGGTGGGCGTGACTGGGTAACATGGGGAGGGAGAGGTTGGGCGTGACTGGGTAACATGGGGGGGAGAGGTGGGCGTGACTGGGTAACATGGGGAGGGAGAGGTGGGCGTGACTGGGTAACATGGGGGGAGAGGTGGGCGTGACTGGGTAACATGGGGGGGGAGAGGTGGGCGTGACTGGGTAACATGGGGGGGAGAGGTGGGCGTGACTGGGTAACATGGGAGGGAGAGGTGGGCGTGACTGGGTAACATGGGAGGGAGAGTGGGCGTGACTGGGTAACATGGGGGGGAGAGGTGGGCGTGACTGGGTAACATGGGAGGGAGAGGTGGGCGTGACTGGGTAACATGGGGGGGAGAGGTGGGCGTGACTGGGTAACATGGGGGGAGAGTGGGCGTGACTGGGTAACATGGGGGGGAGAGGTGGGCGTGACTGGGTAACATGGGGGGAGAGGTGGGCGTGACTGGGTAACATGGGGAGGGAGAGGTGGGCGTGACTGGGTAACATGGGGGGAGAGGTGGGCGTGACTGGGTAACATGGGGAGGGAGAGGTGGGCGTGACTGGGTAACATGGGGGGGAGAGGTGGGCGTGACTGGGTAACATGGGAGGGAGAGGTGGGCGTGACTGGGTAACATGGGGGGAGAGAGTGGGCGTGACTGGGTAACATGGGAGGGGAGAGGTGGGCGTGACTGGGTAACATGGGGGGGAGAGGTGGGCGTGACTGGGTAACATGGGAGGGAGAGGTGGGCGTGACTGGGTAACATGGGGGGGAGAGGTGGGCGTGACTGGGTAACATGGGGAGGGAGAGGTGGGCGTGACTGGGTAACATGGGGAGGGAGAGGTGGGCGTGACTGGGTAACATGGGGGGAGAGGTTGGGCGTGACTGGGTAACATGGGGGGGAGAGAGTGGGCGTGACTGGGTAACATGGGAGGGGAGAGGTGGGCGTGACTGGGTAACATGGGGGGAGAGGTGGCGTGACTGGGTAACATGGGGGGGAGAGAGTGGGCGTGACTGGGTAACATGGGGGGAGAGGTGGGCGTGACTGGGTAACATGGGGGGAGAGGTGGGCGTGACTGGGTAACATGGGGGGAGAGAGGTGGGCGTGACTGGGTAACATGGGGGGGGAGAGATGGGCGTGACTGGGTAACATGGGGGGGAGAGGTGGGCGTGACTGGGTAACATGGGGGGGAGAGAGGTGGGCGTGACTGGGTAACATGGAGGGAGAGGTGGGCGTGACTGGGTAACATGGGGGGGAGAGATGGGCGTGACTGGGTAACATGGGGGGGAGAGGATGGGCGTGACTGGGTAACATGGGGGGGAGAGAGTGGGCGTGACTGGGTAACATGGGGGGGAGAGGTGGGCGTGACTGGGTAACATGGGGGGGAGAGAGTGGGCGTGACTGGGTAACATGGGGGGGAGAGGTGGGCGTGACTGGGTAACATGGGGGGGAGAGGTGGGCGTGACTGGGTAACATGGGAGGGAGAGGTGGGCGTGACTGGGTAACATGGGGGGGAGAGGTGGGCGTGACTGGGTAACATGGGAGGGAGAGGTGGGCGTGACTGGGTAACATGGGGGGGAGAGGTGGGCGTGACTGGGTAACATGGGAGGGGAGAGGTGGGCGTGACTGGGTAACATGGGAGGGAGAGGTGGGCGTGACTGGGTAACATGGGAGGGAGAGGTGGGCGTGACTGGGTAACATGGGGGGGAGAGGTGGGCGTGACTGGGTAACATGGGGGGGAGAGGTGGGCGTGACTGGGTAACATGGGAGGGAGAGGTGGGCGTGACTGGGTAACATGGGAGGGGAGAGGTGGGCGTGACTGGGTAACATGGGGGGGAGAGGTGGGCGTGACTGGGTAACATGGGGGGAGAGGTGGGCGTGACTGGGTAACATGGGAGGGAGAGGTGGGCGTGACTGGGTAACATGGGAGGGGAGAGGTGGGCGTGACTGGGTAACATGGGGGGGAGAGGTGGGCGTGACTGGGTAACATGGGAGGGAGAGGTGGGCGTGACTGGGTAACATGGGAGGGAGAGGTGGGCGTGACTGGGTAACATGGGGGGGAGAGGTGGGCGTGACTGGGTAACATGGGAGGGAGAGGTGGGCGTGACTGGGTAACATGGGAGGGGAGAGGTGGGCGTGACTGGGTAACATGGGAGGGAGAGGTGGGCGTGACTGGGTAACATGGGGGGAGAGGTGGGCGTGACTGGGTAACATGGGAGGGAGAGGTGGGCGTGACTGGGTAACATGGGAGGGAGAGGTGGGCGTGACTGGGTAACATGGGAGGGAGAGGTGGGCCGTGACTGGGTAACATGGGGGGGAGAGGTGGGCGTGACTGGGTAACATGGGAGGGAGAGGTGGGCGTGACTGGTAACATGGGAGGGAGAGGTGGGCGTGACTGGGTAACATGGGGGGGAGAGGTGGGCGTGACTGGGTAACATGGGGGGGAGAGGTGGGCGTGACTGGGTAACATGGGGGGGAGAGGTGGGCGTGACTGGGTAACATGGGAGGGAGAGGTGGGCGTGACTGGGTAACATGGGGGGGAGAGGTGGGCGTGACTGGGTAACATGGGGGGAGAGGTGGGCGTGACTGGGTAACATGGGAGGGAGAGGTGGGCGTGACTGGGTAACATGGAGGGAGAGGTGGGCGTGACTGGGTAACATGGGAGGGAGAGGTGGGCGTGACTGGGTAACATGGGGGGGAGAGATGGGCGTGACTGGGTAACATGGGAGGGAGAGGTGGGCGTGACTGGGTAACATGGGAGGGAGAGGTGGGCGTGACTGGGTAACATGGGAGGGAGAGGGTGGGCGTGACTGGGTAACATGGGGGGGGAGAGATGGGCGTGACTGGGTAACATGGGAGGGAGAGGTGGGCGTGACTGGGTAACATGGGAGGGAGAGGTGGGCGTGACTGGGTAACATGGGGGGGAGAGGTGGGCGTGACTGGGTAACATGGGGGGGAGAGAGTGGGCGTGACTGGGTAACATGGCGGGGAGAGGTGGGCGTGACTGGGTAACATGGGAGGGAGAGGTGGGCGTGACTGGGTAACATGGGGGGGAGAGGTGGGCGTGACTGGGTAACATGGGGGGGAGAGGTTGGGCGTGACTGGGTAACATGGGGGGAGAGGTGGGCGTGACTGGGTAACATGGGGGGGGAGAGGTGGGGCGTGACTGGGTAACATGGGAGGAGAGGTGGGCGTGACTGGGTAACATGGGGGGGGAGAGGTGGGCGTGACTGGGTAACATGGGGGGGAGAGGTGGGCGTGACTGGGTAACATGGGGGGGGAGAGGTGGGCGTGACTGGGTAACATGGGGAGGGAGAGGTGGGCGTGACTGGGTAACATGGGAGGGAGAGATGGGCGTGACTGGGTAACATGGGGGGGAGAGGTGGGCGTGACTGGGTAACATGGGGGGAGAGGTGGGCGTGACTGGGTAACATGGGAGGAGAGGTGGGCGTGACTGGGTAACATGGGGGGAGAGGTGGGCGTGACTGGGTAACATGGGGGGAGAGGTGGGCGTGACTGGGTAACATGGGGGGGAGAGGTGGGCGTGACTGGGTAACATGGGAGGGAGAGATGGGCGTGACTGGGTAACATGGGGGGGAGAGGTGGGCGTGACTGGGTAACATGGGAGGAGAGGTGGGCGTGACTGGGTAACATGGGGGGGAGAGGTGGGCGTGACTGGGTAACATGGGAGGAGAGGTGGGCGTGACTGGGTAACATGGGGGGAGAGGTGGGCGTGACTGGGTAACATGGGGGGGAGAGGTGGGCGTGACTGGGTAACATGGGAGGGAGAGATGGGCGTGACTGGGTAACATGGGAGGGAGAGGTGGGCGTGACTGGGTAACATGGGGGGTAGAGGTGGGCGTGACTGGGTAACATGGGAGGGAGAGGTGGGCGTGACTGGGTAACATGGGGGGAGAGGTGGGCGTGACTGGGTAACATGGGGGGAGAGGTGGGTTTGACTGGGTAACATGGGGGGAGAGGTGGGCGTGACTGGGTAACATGGGGGGGAGAGGTGGGCGTGACTGGGTAACATGGGAGGGAGAGGTGGGCGTGACTGGGTAACATGGGGGGAGAGGTGGGCGTGACTGGGTAACATGGGGGAGAGGTGGGCGTGACTGGGTAACATGGGAGGGAGAGATGGGCGTGACTGGGTAACATGGGGGGAGAGGTGGGCGTGACTGGGGTAACATGGGAGGGAGAGGTGGGCGTGACTGGGTAACATGGGGGGGAGAGGTGGGCGTGACTGGGTAACATGGGGGGAGAGATGGGCGTGACTGGGTAACATGGGGGGGAGAGGTGGGCGTGACTGGGTAACATGGGGGGGAGAGGTGGGCGTGACTGGGTAACATGGGGGAGAGGTGGGCGTGACTGGGTAACATGGGGGGGAGAGGTGGGCGTGACTGGGTAACATGGGGGAGAGGTGGGCGTGACTGGGTAACATGGGGGGGAGAGGTGGTCGTGACTGGGTAACATGGGAGGGAGAGGTGGGCGTGACTGGGTAACATGGGTGGAGAGGTGGTCGTGACTGGGTAACATGGGGGGGAGAGGTGGGCGTGACTGGGTAACATGGGGGGAGAGGTGGTCGTGACTGGGTAACATGGGGGGGAGAGGTGGGCGTGACTGGGTAACATGGGGGGGAGAGGTGGGCGTGACTGGGTAACATGGGGGGACAGGTGGGCGTGACTGGGTAACATGGGGGGACAGGTGGGCGTGACTGGGTAACATGGGGGGAGAGGTGGGCGTGACTGGGTAACATGGGGGGAGAGGTGGGCGTGACTGGGTAACATGGGGGGGAGAGGTGGGCGTGACTGGGTAACATGGGGGGGAGAGGTGGGCGTGACTGGGTAACATGGGGGGGAGAGGTGGGCGTGACTGGGTAACATGGGGGGAGAGGTGGGGGTGACTGGGTAACATGGGGGGTGAGGTGGGCGTGTGACTGGGTAACATGGGGGGGAGAGGTGGGCGTGACTGGGTAACATGGGGGGAGAGGTGGGCGTGACTGGGTAACATGGGGGGAGAGGTGGGCGTGACTGGGTAACATGGGGGGGAGAGGTGGGTGTGTGACTGGGTAACATGGGGGGGGAGAGGTGGGTGTGACTGGGTAACATGGGGGGGAGAGGTGGGTGTGACTGGGTAACATGGGGGGGAGAGGTGGGTGTGACTGGGTAACATGGGGGGGAGAGGTGGGTGTGACTGGGTGACATGGGAGGGAGAGGTGGGCGTGACTGGGTAACATGGGGGAGAGGTGGGCGTGACTGGGTAACATGGGGGGGAGAGGTGGGCGTGACTGGGTAACATGGGGGGGAGAGGTGGGCGTGACTGGGTAACATGGGGGGAGAGGTGGGCGTGACTGGGTAACATGGGGGGGAGAGGTGGGCGTGACTGGGTAACATGGGGGGGAGAGGTGGGCGTGACTGGGTAACATGGGGGGGAGAGGTGGGCGTGACTGGGTAACATGGGGGGAGAGGTGGGCGTGACTGGGTAACATGGGGGGGAGAGGTGGGCGTGACTGGGTAACATGGGGGGAGAGGTGGGCGTGACTGGGTAACATGGGGGGGAGAGGTGGCGTGACTGGGTAACATGGGGGGGACAGGTGGGCGTGACTGGGTAACATGGGGGGGGAGAGATGGGCGTGACTGGGTAACATGGGGGGAGAGGTGGGCGTGACTGGGTAACATGGGGGGAGAGGTGGACGTGACTGGGTAACATGGGAGGAGAGGTGGGCGTGACTGGGGTAACATGGGGGGGAGAGGTGGGCGTGACTGGGTAACATGGGGGGAGAGGTGGGCGTGACTGGGTAACATGGGGGGGAGAGGTGGGCGTGACTGGGTAACATGGGAGGGAGAGGTGGGCGTGACTGGGTAACATGGGGGGAGAGGTGGGCGTGACTGGGTAACATGGGGGGAGAGGTGGGCGTGACTGGGTAACATGGGAGGGGAGAGCTGGGCCTGACTGGGTAACATGGGGGGGAGAGGTGGGAGTGACTGGGTAACATGGGAGGGAGAGGTGGGCCTGACTGGGTAACATGGGGGGGAGAGGTGGGCGTGACTGGGTAACATGGGAGGGAGAGGTGGGCGTGACTGGGTAACATGGGGGGAGAGGTGGGCGTGACTGGGTAACATGGGGGAGAGGTGGGCGTGACTGGGTAACATGGGGGGGAGAGGTGGGCGTGACTGGGTAACATGGGGGGGAGAGGTGGGCGTGACTGGGTAACATGGGGGGGAGAGGTGGGCGTGACTGGGTAACATGGGAGGGAGAGGTGGGCGTGACTGGGTAACATGGGAGGGAGAGGTGGGCGTGACTGGGTAACATGGGGGGAGAGGTGGGCGTGACTGGGTAACATGGGAGGGAGAGGTGGGCGTGACTGGGTAACATGGGAGGGAGAGGTGGGCGTGACTGGGTAACATGGGGGGAGAGGTGGACGTGACTGGGTAACATGGGGGGGAGAGGTGGGCGTGACTGGGTAACATGGGGGGGAGAGGTGGGCGTGACTGGGTAACATGGGAGGGAGAGGTGGGCGTGACTGGGTAACATGGGGGGGAGAGATGGGCGTGACTGGGTAACATGGGGGGAGAGATGGGCGTGACTGGGTAACATGGGAGGGAGAGGTGGGCGTGACTGGGTAACATGGGAGGGAGAGGTGGGCGTGACTGGGTAACATGGGAGGGGAGAGGTGGGCGTGACTGGGTAACATGGGGGGGAGAGATGGGCGTGACTGGGTAACATGGGAGGGGAGAGGTGGGCGTGACTGGGTAACATGGGAGGGAGAGGTGGGCGTGACTGGGTAACATGGGGGGGAGAGGTGGGCGTGACTGGGTAACATGGGGGGAGAGATGGGCGTGACTGGGTAACATGGGGGGAGAGGTGGGCGTGACTGGGTAACATGGGGGAGAGGTGGGCGTGACTGGGTAACATGGGGGGGAGAGGTGGGCGTGACTGGGTAACATGGGGGGGAGAGGTGGGCGTGACTGGGTAACATGGCGGGGAGAGGTGGGCGTGACTGGGTAACATGGGAGGGAGAGGTGGGCGTGACAGGGTAACATGGGGGGGAGAGATGGGCGTGACTGGGTAACATGGGGGGGAGAGGTGGGCGTGACTGGGTAACATGGGGGGAGAGGTGGGCGTGACTGGGTAACATGGGGGGGAGAGGTGGGCGTGACTGGGTAACATGGGAGGAGAGGTGGGCGTGACTGGGTAACATGGGGGGGAGAGGTGGGCGTGACTGGGTAACATGGGGGGGAGAGGTGGGCGTGACTGGGTAACATGGGGGGGAGAGGTGGGCGTGACTGGGTAACATGGGAGGGAGAGGTGGGCGTGACTGGGTAACATGGGAGGGAGAGATGGGCGTGACTGGGTAACATGGGGGGAGAGGTGGGCGTGACTGGGTAACATGGGGGGAGAGGTGGGCGTGACTGGGTAACATGGGAGGAGAGGTGGGCGTGACTGGGTAACATGGGGGAGAGGTGGGCGTGACTGGGTAACATGGGGGGGAGAGGTGGGCGTGACTGGGTAACATGGGGGGGAGAGGTGGGCGTGACTGGGTAACATGGGAGGGAGAGATGGGCGTGACTGGGGTAACATGGGGGGGGAGAGGTGGGCGTGACTGGGTAACATGGGGAGAGAGGGTGGGCGTGACTGGGTAACATGGGGGGGAGAGGTGGGCGTGACTGGGTAACATGGGAGGAGAGGTGGGCGTGACTGGGTAACATGGGGGGAGAGGTGGGCGTGACTGGGTAACATGGGGGGGAGAGGTGGGCGTGACTGGGTAACATGGGAGGGGAGAGATGGGCGTGACTGGGTAACATGGGAGGGAGAGGTGGGCGTGACTGGGTAACATGGGGGGTAGAGGTGGGCGTGACTGGGTAACATGGGAGGGAGAGGTGGGCGTGACTGGGTAACATGGGGGGAGAGGTGGGCGTGACTGGGTAACATGGGGGGAGAGGTGGGTTTGACTGGGTAACATGGGGGGGAGAGGTGGGCGTGACTGGGTAACATGGGGGGGAGAGGTGGGCGTGACTGGGTAACATGGGAGGGAGAGGTGGGCGTGACTGGGTAACATGGGGGGGAGAGGTGGGCGTGACTGGGTAACATGGGGGGAGAGAGGTGGGCGTGACTGGGTAACATGGGAGGGAGAGAGTGGGCGTGACTGGGTAACATGGGGGGAGAGGTGGGCGTGACTGGGTAACATGGGAGGGAGAGATGGGCGTGACTGGGTAACATGGGGGGAGAGGTGGGCGTGACTGGGTAACATGGGGGGGAGAGGTGGGCGTGACTGGGTAACATGGGAGGGAGAGGTGGGCGTGACTGGGTAACATGGGGGGGAGAGGTGGGCGTGACTGGGTAACATGGGGGGGAGAGGTGGGCGTGACTGGGTAACATGGGGGGAGAGGTGGGCGTGACTGGGTAACATGGGAGGGAGAGGTGGGCGTGACTGGGTAACATGGGGGGGAGAGGTGGGCGTGACTGGGTAACATGGGGGGGGAGAGGGTGGGCGTGACTGGGTAACATGGGAGGGAGAGGTGGGCGTGACTGGGTAACATGGGAGGGAGAGGTGGGCGTAACTGGGTAACATGGGGGGGGAGAGGTGGGCGTGACTGGGTAACATGGGGGGAGAGGTGGGCGTGACTGGGTAACATGGGGGGGAGAGGTGGCGTGACTGGGTAACATGGGGGGAGAGGTGGGCGTGACTGGGTAACATGGGAGGGAGAGGTGGGCGTGACTGGGTAACATGGGAGGAGAGGTGGGCGTGACTGGGTAACATGGGGGGGAGAGATGGGCGTGACTGGGTAACATGGGTGGAGAGGTGGGCGTGACTGGGTAACATGGGAGGGAGAGGTGGGCGTGACTGGGTAACATGGGAGGGAGAGGTGGGCGTGACTGGGTAACATGGGGGGGAGAGGTGGGCGTGACTGGGTAACATGGGGGGAGAGGTGGGCGTGACTGGGTAACATGGGGGGAGAGGTGGACGTGACTGGGTAACATGGGGGGGGAGGAGATGGGCGTGACTGGGTAACATGGGGGGGAGAGGTGGGCGTGACTGGGTAACATGGGGGGGAGAGGTGGGCGTGACTGGGTAACATGGGGGGGAGAGGTGGGCGTGACTGGGTAACATGGGAGGGAGAGGTGGGCGTGACTGGGTAACATGGGAGGGAGAGGTGGGCGTGACTGGGTAACATGGGAGGGAGAGGTGGGCGTGACTGGGTAACATGGGGGGGAGAGGTGGGCGTGACTGGGTAACATGGGGGGAGAGGTGGGCGTGACTGGGTAACATGGGGGGAGAGGTGGGTTTGACTGGGTAACATGGGGGGGAGAGGTGGGCGTGACTGGGTAACATGGGAGGGAGAGGTGGGCGTGACTGGGTAACATGGGAGGGAGAGGTGGGCGTGACTGGGTAACATGGGGGGGAGAGGTGGGCGTGACTGGGTAACATGGGGGGGGAGAGGTGGGCGTGACTGGGTAACATGGGGGGAGAGGTGGGCGTGACTGGGTAACATGGGAGGGAGAGGTGGGCGTGACTGGGTAACATGGGGGGAGAGGTGGGCGTGACTGGGTAACATGGGGGGGAGAGGTGGGTTTGACTGGGTAACATGGGGGGGAGAGGTGGGCGTGACTGGGTAACATGGGAGGGAGAGGTGGGCGTGACTGGGTAACATGGGGGGAGAGGTGGGCGTGACTGGGTAACATGGGAGGGAGAGGTGGGCGTGACTGGGTAACATGGGGGGGAGAGATGGGCGTGACTGGGTAACATGGGGGGGAGAGGTGGGCGTGACTGGGTAACATGGGGGGGAGAGGTGGGCGTGACTGGGTAACATGGGGGAGAGGTGGGCGTGACTGGGTAACATGGGGGGAGAGGTGGGCGTGACTGGGTAACATGGGGGGGAGAGGTGGGCGTGACTGGGTAACATGGGAGGGAGAGATGGGCGTGACTGGGTAACATGGGGGGGAGAGGTGGGCGTGACTGGGTAACATGGGAGGGAGAGGTGGGCGTGACTGGGTAACATGGCGGGGAGAGGTGGGCGTGACTGGGTAACATGGGAGGGAGAGGTGGGCGTGACTGGGTAACATGGGAGGGAGAGGTGGGCGTGACTGGGTAACATGGGGGGGAGAGGTGGGCGTGACTGGGTAACATGGGGGGGAGAGGTGGGCGTGACTGGGTAACATGGGGGGGGAGAGGTGGGCGTGACTGGGTAACATGGGGGGGAGAGGTGGGCGTGACTGGGTAACATGGGAGGGAGAGGTGGGCGTGACTGGGTAACATGGGGGGAGAGGTGGGCGTGACTAGGTAACATGGGGGGAGAGGTGGGTTTGACTGGGTAACATGGGGGGGAGAGGTGGGCGTGACTGGGTAACATGGGAGGGAGAGGTGGGCGTGACTGGGTAACATGGGGGGGGAGAGGTGGGCGTGACTGGGTAACATGGGAGGGAGAGGTGGGCGTGACTGGGTAACATGGGGGGGAGAGGTGGGCGTGACTGGGTAACATGGGGGAGAGGTGGGCGTGACTGGGTAACATGGGGGGAGAGGTGGGCGTGACTGGGTAACATGGGGGGGAGAGGTTGGGTGTGACTGGGTAACATGGCGGGGAGAGGTGGGCGTGACTGGGTAACATGGCGGGGAGAGGTGGGCGTGACTGGGTAACATGGGAGGGAGAGGTGGGCGTGACTGGGTAACATGGGGGAGAGGTGGGCGTGACTGGGTAACATGGGGGGGAGAGGTGGGCGTGACTGGGTAACATGGGAGGGGAGAGGTGGGCGTGACTGGGTAACATGGGAGGGAGAGGTGGGCGTGACTGGGTAACATGGGAGGGAGAGGTGGGCGTGACTGGGTAACATGGGGGGGAGAGATGGGCGTGACTGGGTAACATGGGGGGGAGAGGTGGGCGTGACTGGGTAACATGGGGGGGAGAGATGGGCGTGACTGGGTAACATGGGGGGAGAGGTGGGCGTGACTGGGTAACATGGGGGGGAGAGATGGGCGTGACTGGGTAACATGGGGGGGAGAGATGGGCGTGACTGGGTAACATGGGGGGGAGAGGTGGGCGTGACTGGGTAACATGGGGGGGAGAGGTGGGCGTGACTGGGTAACATGGGGGGGAGAGGATGGGCATGACTGGGTAACATGGGGGGGAGAGATGGGCGTGACTGGGTAACATGGGGGGGAGAAGTGGGCGTGATTGGGTAACATGGGGGGGAGAGATGGGCGTGACTGGGTAACATGGGGGGGAGAGATGGGCGTGACTGGGTAACATGGGGGGGGAGAGGTGGGCGTGACTGGGTAACATGGGGGGGAGAGGTGGGCGTGACTGGGTAACATGGGGGGAGAGGTGGGCGTGACTGGGTAACATGGGGGGGAGAGGTGGGCGTGACTGGGTAACATGGGAGGGAGAGGTGGGCGTGACTGGGTAACATGGGGGGGAGAGGTGGGCGTGACTGGGTAACATGGGGGGAGAGATGGGCGTGACTGGGTAACATGGGGGGGAGAGGTGGGCGTGACTGGGTAACATGGGGGGGAGAGGTGGGCGTGACTGGGTAACATGGGGGAGAGGTGGGCGTGACTGGGTAACATGGGGGGGGAGAGGTGGGCGTGACTGGGTAACATGGGGGAGAGGTGGGCGTGACTGGGTAACATGGGGGGGAGAGGTGGTCGTGACTGGGTAACATGGGAGGGAGAGGTGGGCGTGACCTGGGTAACATGGGTGGAGAGGTGGTCGTGACTGGGTAACATGGGGGGGAGAGGTGGGCGTGACTGGGGTAACATGGGGGGGAGAGGTGGTCGTGACTGGGTAACATGGGGGGGAGAGGTGGGCGTGACTGGGTAACATGGGGGGGAGAGGTGGGCGTGACTGGGTAACATGGGGGGACAGGTGGGCGTGACTGGGTAACATGGGGGGGACAGGTGGGCGTGACTGGGTAACATGGGGGGAGAGGTGGGCGTGACTGGGTAACATGGGGGGAGAGGTGGGCGTGACTGGGTAACATGGGGGGGAGAGGTGGGCGTGACTGGGTAACATGGGGGGGAGAGGTGGGCGTGACTGGGTAACATGGGGGGAGAGGTGGGCGTGACTGGGTAACATGGGGGGAGAGGTGGGGGTGACTGGGTAACATGGGGGGTGAGGTGGGCGTGACTGGGTAACATGGGGGGGAGAGGTGGGCGTGACTGGGTAACATGGGGGGAGAGGTGGGCGTGACTGGGTAACATGGGGGGAGAGGTGGGCGTGACTGGGTAACATGGGGGGGAGAGGTGGGTGTGACTGGGTAACATGGGGGGGAGAGGTGGGTGTGACTGGGTAACATGGGGGGGAGAGGTGGGTGTGACTGGGTAACATGGGGGGGAGAGGTGGGTGTGACTGGGTAACATGGGGGGGAGAGGTGGGCGTGACTGGGTGACATGGGAGGGAGAGGTGGGCGTGACTGGGTAACATGGGGGAGAGGTGGGCGTGACTGGGTAACATGGGGGGGAGAGGTGGGCGTGACTGGGTAACATGGGGGGAGAGGTGGGCGTGACTGGGTAACATGGGGGGAGAGGTGGGCGTGACTGGGTAACATGGGGGGGGGAGAGGTGGGCGTGACTGGGTAACATGGGGGGGAGAGGTGGGCGTGACTGGGTAACATGGGGGGAGAGGTGGGCGTGACTGGGTAACATGGGGGGAGAGGTGGGCGTGACTGGGTAACATGGGGGGAGAGGTGGGCGTGACTGGGTAACATGGGGGGAGAGGTGGGCGTGACTGGGTAACATGGGGGGAGAGGTGGGCGTGACTGGGTAACATGGGGGGGGACAGGTGGGCGTGACTGGGTAACATGGGGGGGAGAGATGGGCGTGACTGGGTAACATGGGGGGAGAGGTGGGCGTGACTGGGTAACATGGGGGGAGAGGTGGACGTGACTGGGTAACATGGGAGGAGAGGTGGGCGTGACTGGGTAACATGGGGGGGAGAGGTGGGCGTGACTGGGTAACATGGGGGGAGAGGTGGGCGTGACTGGGTAACATGGGGGGAGAGGTGGGCGTGACTGGGTAACATGGGAGGGAGAGGTGGGCGTGACTGGGTAACATGGGGGGAGAGGTGGGCGTGACTGGGTAACATGGGGGGAGAGGTGGGCGTGACTGGGTAACATGGGAGGGAGAGGTGGGCCTGACTGGGTAACATGGGGGGGAGAGGTGGGAGTGACTGGGTAACATGGGAGGGAGAGGTGGGCCTGACTGGGTAACATGGGGGGAGAGGTGGGCGTGACTGGGTAACATGGGAGGGAGAGGTGGGCGTGACTGGGTAACATGGGGGGAGAGGTGGGCGTGACTGGGTAACATGGGGGAGAGGTGGGCGTGACTGGGTAACATGGGGGGGAGAGGTGGGCGTGACTGGGTAACATGGGGGGGAGAGGTGGGCGTGACTGGTAACATGGGGGGGAGAGGTGGGCGTGACTGGGTAACATGGGGGGGGAGAGGTGGGCGTGACTGGGTAACATGGGTGGAGAGGTGGGCGTGACTGGGTAACATGGGAGGGAGAGGTGGGCGTGACTGGGTAACATGGGGGGGAGAGGTGGGCGTGACTGGGTAACATGGGGGGGAGAGGTGGGCGTGACTGGGTAACATGGGAGGGAGAGGTGGGCGTGACTGGGTAACATGGGGGGAGAGGTGGGCGTGACTGGGTAACATGGGGGGAGAGGTGGGCGTGACTGGGTAACATGGGGGGAGAGGTGGGCGTGACTGGGTAACATGGGGGGGAGAGGTGGAGAGGTGGGCGTGACTGGGTAACATGGGGGGAGAGGTGGGCGTGACTGGGTAACATGGGGGGAGAGGTGGGCGTGACTGGGTAACATGGGGGGAGAGGTGGCGTGACTGGGTAACATGGGGGAGAGGTGGGCGTGACTGGGTAACATGGGGGGGGAGAGGAGGGCGTGACTGGGTAACATGGGGGGGAGAGGTGGGCGTGACAGGGTAACATGGGGGGGAGAGGTGGACGTGACTGGGTAACATGGGGGGGAGAGATGGGCGTGACTGGGTAACATGGGGGGAGAGGTGGGCGTGACTGGGTAACATGGGGGGGAGAGATGGGCGTGACTGGGTAACATGGGGGGAGAGGTGGGCGTGACTGGGTAACATGGGGGGAGAGGTGGGCGTGACTGGGTAACATGGGGGGGAGAGGTGGGCGTGACTGGGTAACATGGGAGGGAGAGATGGGCGTGACTGGGTAACATGGGGGGGAGAGGTGGGCGTGACTGGGTAACATGGGGGGGAGAGATGGGCGTGACTGGGTAACATGGGGGGGAGAGGTGGGCGTGACTGGGTAACATGGGGGGGAGAGGTGGGCGTGACTGGGTAACATGGGGGGAGAGGTGGACGTGACTGGGTAACATGGGGGGGAGAGGTGGGCGTGACTGGTAACATGGGGGGGAGAGGTGGGCGTGACTGGGTAACATGGGGGGGAGAGGTGGGCGTGACTGGGTAACATGGGGGGAGAGGTGGGCGTGACTGGGTAACATGGGGGGGAGAGGTGGGCGTGACTGGGTAACATGGGGGGGAGAGGTGGGCGTGACTGGGTAACATGGGGAGAAGTGGGAAAGGTTGGGGGGGAATTGATGGGGATGGGAAATGTTGAGAGTAGAGAGGTTGGTGGGGGGGAGAGGTGTTGGGGGGGAGAGTTTGGGTATAGTGGGGGAGATGCTGGTCAGTGTAATGCAGGCCTGCACAACATGCGGCCCGCCTGGCCTCTCTGTGCGGCCCGCCTGGCCTCTCTGAGCGGCCCGCCTGGCCTCTCTGAGCGGCCCGCCTGGCCTCTCTGTGCGGCCCGCCTGGCCTCTCTGTGCGGCCCGCCTGGCCTCTCTGAGCGGCCCGCCTGGCCTCTCTGAGCGGCCCCGCCTGGCCTCTCTGTGCGGCCCGCCTGGCCTCTCTGTGCGGCCCGCCTGGCCTCTCTGAGCGGCCGCCTGGCCTCTCTGTGCGGCCGCCTGGCCTCTCTGAGCGGCCCGCCTGCCTCTCTGTGCAGCCCGCGATGACTCCTGCGGGCGCCAGTTAATTAATTAAATAATTAAAAAAAAAAAAGTTTAAAAAAATGGCGGCGATTCATCCCCCTTTCCATTACCACCCCCCCCCCCTCCTCCACCCCTCCCAGCCCCGAGTTTTGCGGTGCGCGGGGGCAGCAGCAGCATGAGGAGGATGCGGCAGCTGTGAGTATTTTTTTTTTCAATAGCAGGAAGCCGGGGGCGGGGCTTAGTACCGGGGAGAGGGGATGTGCTGAGCTGATCTAAAAGAGGTGCTGTGTGTGGGTATAACGGGCTGGTGGGGGTGGGTGTGAAAAACGGGCTGGTGGGGTGGGTGTGAAAAACGGGCTGGTGGGGGGTGGGTGGTTATAATGGGCTGGTGGGGGGTGGTGTGAAAAACGGGCTGGTGCAGACGTGGGGGGGGGGGAGGCTGCTGACATGTGAGGGGGGGTGGGCTGCTGACATGTGAGGGGGGGTGGGCTGCTGACATGTGAGGGGGGGTGGGCTGCTGACATGTGAGGGGGGGTGGGCTGCTGACATGTGAGGGGGGTGGGCTGCTGACATGTGAGGGGGTGGGCTGCTGACATGTGAGGGGGTGGGCTGCTGGCATGTGAGGGGGGTGGGCTGCTGGCATGTGAGGGGGGGTGGGCTGCTGGCATGTGAGGGGGGGTGGGCTGCTGGCATGTGGGGGGGGCTGCTGGCATGTGGGGGGGCTGCTGGCATGTGGGGGGGGCTGCTGGCATGTGAGGGGGGCTGCTGACATGTGAGGTGCAGGGGGGGAAGTGATGTGAGGTGCAGGGGGAGGGTATGATGTGAGTTGCAGGGGGGGGAGAGAGTGTCATATTGAGGGGAGGGGGAAAGAGTGTCATATTGAGGGGAGGGGGAGAGTGTGTCATAATGAGGGGAGGGGGAGAGTGTCATATTGAGGGGAGGGGGAGAGTGTCATATTGAGGGGAGGGGGATAGAGTGTCATATTGAGGAGAGGGGGAGAGAGTGTCATATTGAGGAGAGGGGGAGAGAGTGTCATATTGAGGGGAGGGGGAGAGAGTGTCATATTGAGGGGAGGGTAGAGTGTGTCATTTAGGGAGGGGAGAGTGTCATATTGAGGGGAGGGGGAGAGTGTCATATTGAGGGGAGGGGAAGAGTGTCATATTGAGGGGAGGGGGAGAGAGTGTCATATTGAGGGGAGGGGGAGAGAGTCATATTGAGAGGAGGGGGAGAGGGTGTGATTTAGGGGAGGGGAGAGTGTTATATTGAGGGAAGAGAGACATGCTGACTTGTGGGGGGGATGCTGACATGGGAGGCTGACTTGGGGGGGCTGCTGACATGGAATGGACTGGGGGATGTGGAGGGGGTATTGTGTTTGATGTGGAGGGGATTGTGTGTTTGATGTGGAGGGGGGTATTGTGTGGGTGAGGGGGAGAGATGGGGGTATGAGAGATAGATGGGGAGTATCGTAAAGGTTGATAGTGAGGGGTTCTGGGGAGAGATATGAGGATGAGGATGAGGATGAGGATGAGGATGAGGATGATGAGGATGATGAGGATGATGAGGATGATGATTTAACCCGTGCGGCCAAATTTTTTTTCCTTGAGGCAGTTCGGCCCTTCTCGCTTTACGAGTTGGGCAGGCCTGCTGTAATGATTGTTATCTGTTGCTCACCTGCACTGCATCCTCTTGAGTGTGAATCTTACGGCCCGTTAGTAACCTGAGGGAGACACAGAGACCGAGATACTGATAGATACTGCATCAAGTCAGTGACACGGAGACCCTTTTCCCATACACCCCAAATTGCGGGGACCTTTCCGCTAGCCGGGACCCTTTCCCCAACCACACCCCAACACAGGGACCCTTTCGCCAGCCACTCCTCAACACGGGGACTCTTTCCCAACCAAGGACCCTTTCCTCAACACGAGGACCCTTTCCCCAACCACTCCCCAACACGAGGACCCTTTCGCCAGCCACTCCTCAACACGGGGACTCTTTCCCAACCAAGGACCCTTTCCTCAACACGAGGACCCTTTCCCCAACCACTCCCCAACACGAGGACCCTTTCGCCAGCCACTCCTCAACACGGGGACTCTTTCCCAACCAGACCCTTTCCTCAACACGAGGACCCTTTCCCCAACCACTCCCAACACGAGGACCCTTTCCCAACACGAGGACCCTTTAGCCAACCCCTTCCCAACATGGTGACCCTTTCCCCAACCACTTCCCAACACGGTGACCCTTTCCCCAACCACTCCCCAACACAGGGACCCTTTCTCCAACCACTCCCCAACACAGGGACCCTTTCTCCAACCACTCCCCAAAAGCAGGGGCCCTTTCCCCTATGTAAACTCAGAGACCTTTCCCATCGATCCCCCAACACACAGAGTATTCACCATATACGCCCAAACACAGAGACCCTTCCACCAACTAGGGACCCTTCACCAACCACCCATAAACACAGAGACCCTTCCCCCAACCACCCATCAACACAGGGACCCTTCCACAACCACCCATCAACACAGGGACCCTTCCCCCAACCACCCATCAACACAGGGACCCTTCCCACAACCACCCATCAACACAGGGACCCTTCCCCCAACTACCCATCAACACAGGGACCCTTCCCCCATATACCACCCAAATTAGAGACCCTTCCCCCATACACCCCAACACAGAGATCCTTCCCCTGTAATCCCCAACAGATACACTCCACCTCTCCTCCCCCCACTCCTCCAATGACTTGCACTTACTCAGCCTCGAACTGGTTGGGCGTGATGATGTCGGCGACCGGGACCACCAGGTCCTTATAGACCGGGAGCAGCTCCTTAGGGACATACTAACAGAGAGGGGAGGGGGGGGGGCATACAGCCAGTGAGGGGGGGCATACTAACAGAGAGGGAGGGAGGGGGGGCATACAGCCAGTGAGGGGGGGCATACTAACAGAGAGGGGAGGGAGGGGGGGGGCATACAGCCAGTGAGGGGGGCATACTAACAGAGAGGGGAGGGAGTGGGGGCATACTAACAGAAAGGGGGGGCATACTACAGAGGGGAGGGAGGGGGGGCATACAGCCAGTGAGGGCGGGCATACTAATAGAGGGGAGGGAGGGGTGGCATACAGCCAGTGAGGGGGGGCATACTAACAGAGAGGGGAGGAAAGGGGGGGGGCATACAGCCAGTGAGGGGGGGCATACTAACAGAGGGGGCAGGGAGGGGGGGCAAACAGCCAGTGAGGGGGGCATACTAACAGAGAGGGAGGGGGCATAGAGCCAGTGAGGGGGGGCATACTAACAGAGGGGAGGGAGGGGGGGGGGCAAACAGCCAGTGAGAGGGGCATACTAACAGAGAGGGGACGGAGGGGCATACAGCCAGTGAGGGGGGGTGGGGCGCATAGTAACAAAGAGGGGAGGGGGGAGGGATACCGGCAGTGAGGGGGGGGGCATACTAACAGAGAGGGGAGGGGGGGAGGGATACCGGCAGTGAGGGGGGGCATAGTAACAGAGAGGGGAGGGGGGGAGGGATACCGGCAGTGAGGGGGGCATACTAACAGAAAGGGAGGGGGGAGGGATACCGGCAGTGAGGGGGGGCATACTAACAGAGAGGGGAGGGGGGGGAGGGATACCGGCAGTGAGGGGGGCATACTAACAGAGAGGGGAGGGGGGGAGGGATACCGGCAGTGAGGGGCGGCATACTAACAGAGAGGGAGGGGGGGAGGGATACCGGCAGTGAGGGGGGCATACTAACAGAGAGGGGAGGGGGGAGGGATACCGGCAGTGAGGGGGGGCATACTAACAGAGGGGAGGGGGGAGGGATACCGGCAGTGAGGGGGGGCATACTAACAGAGAGGGGGGCATACTACAGAGAGGGGAGGGGGGAGGGATACCGGCAGTGAGGGGGTTCATACTAACAGAGAGGGGAGGGGGGAGGATACCGGCAGTGAGGGGGGGCATACTAACAGAGAGGGGAGGGGGATGGATACCGGCAGTGAGGGGGGGCATACTAACAGAGAGGGAGGGGGGAGGGAAACCGGCAGTGAGGGGGGCATACTAACAGAGAGGGGGGGCATACTAACAGAGAGGGGAGGGGGGAGGGATACCGGCAGTGAGGGGGGGCATACTAACAGAGAGGGGAGGGGGGAGGGATACCGGCAGTGAGGGGGGGCATACTAACAGAGAGGGGAGGGGGGAGGGATACGGCAGTGAGGGGGGGCATACTAACAGAGAGGGGAGGGGGAGGGATACTGGCAGTGAGGGGGGCATACTAACAGAGAGGGGAGGGGGAGGGATACCGGCAGTGAGGGGGGGCATACTAACAGAGGGGGGGGGCATACTAACAGAGAGGGGAGGGGGGAGGGATACCGGCAGTGAGGGGGGGGCATACTAACAGAGAGGGAGGGGGGAGGGATACCGGCAGTGAGGGGGGGCATACTAACAGAGGGGGGGAGGGATACCGGCAGGTGAGGGGGGCATACTAACAGAGAGGGGGGGAGGGATACCGGCAGTGTGGGGGGCATACTAACAGAGAGGGGGGGCATACTAACAGATAGGGGGAGGGATACCGGCAGTGAGGGGGGGGGATACCGGCAGTGAGGGGGGGGGCATACTAACAGAGAGGGGGGTGTATTGGGAGGATACTCAGGGCTATGGTTCTGTATTAAGAGATGCGGGGGGGGGGGGGGGTTCTCCTACCATAGACCCTTCCCCGTTCCATTTGTCTCCCATGACTGGATCACAGACTGGGGGGGGGGGTATGGAGGGAGAGGGTATGGAGGGAGAGGGTACGGAGGGAGAGGTACGGAGGGAGAGGGTACGGAGGGAGAGAGAAAGAGGCAGGGAGAGGGACGGAGAGGGGAGAGAGAGACAGATGAAGAGGGAGGGAGGAAGGAGGGAGAGAAAGATGGGGAAAGAGAGATGGGGAGGAAGGGGAGAGATGGGGAGGGAGGGAGAGAGAGATGGGGAGGGAGGGAGAGAGAGATGGGGGGAAGGAGAGAGAGAGAGATGGGGGGAAGGAGAGAGAGAGATGGGGGGAAGGAGAGAAGATGGGGAAGGAGGGAGAGCGAGATGGGGGAGGAGGGAGAGCGAGATGGGGGAGGAGGGAGAGCGAGATGGGGGAGGAGGGAGAGCGAGATGGGGGAGAAGGGAGAGCGAGATGGGGGGAGGAGGGAGAGAAAGAGATGAGAGGTTACACAGAGCCTTTACACTCCCCTCCCTCTCATTGCCCCTATGCCCAACACCACACTCCTTCTCACCGTATATAAGCCGCGGGGTTTTTCTCTTTCAGCTCCTGTATTATATCCACAACCCGAGCCAGAAGGAGACATCCCGAGTGTAACCTGCGTGGGGGGCAGGGAGACCCCAATACATCAACCTCCAACACAGACCCTCTTCCCACCCCCCAATACATCAACCTCCAACACCAACCCAGACCCTCTTCCCACCCCCCAATACATCAACCTCCAACACCAACCCAGACCCTCTTCCCACCCCCCAATACATCAACCTCCAACACCAACCCAGACCCTCTTCCCACCCCCCAATACATCAACCTCCAACACCAAGCCAGACCCTCTTCCCCCTCCCAATACATCAACCTCCAACACCAACACAGACCCTCTTCCCACCACCCAATACATCAACCTCCAACACCAACCCAGACCCTCTTCCCCCCCAATACATCAACCTCCAACACCAAGCCAGACCCTCTTCCCCCCCCCCAATACATCAACCTCCAACACCAACCCAGACCCTCTCCCCCCTCCCAATACATCAACCTCCAACACCAACCCAGACCCTCTTCCCACCCCACCCCCCTCAATACATCAACCTCCAACACCAACCCAGACCCTCTTCCCACCCCCCAATACATCAACCTCCAACACCAACCCAGACCCTCTTCCCACCCCCCAATACATCAACCTCCAACACCAACCCAGACCCTCTTCCCATCCCCCAATACATCAACCTCCAACCCCAACCCTCTTCCCCCCCCAATACATCAACCTCCAACACCAACCCAGACCCTCTTCCCATCCCCAAAACATCAACCTTCAAAACCAACCCAGACCCTCTTCCCCCCCCCCCCTCAATACATCAACCTCCAACACCAACCCAAACCCTCTTCCCACCCCCCGTCAATACATCAGCCTCCAACACCAACCCAGACCCTCTTCCCATCCCCAATACATCAACCTCCAACACCAACCCAGACCCTCTTCCCATCCCCAATACATCAACCTCCAACACCAACCCAGACCCTCTTCCCACCCCCCCAATACATCAACCTCCAACACCAACCCAGACCCTCTTCCCACCCCCCAATACATCAACCTCCAACACCAACCCAGACCCTCTTTCCCCCCCCAATACATCAACCTCCAACACCAACCCAGACCCTCTTCCCACCGCCCCCCCCAATACATCAACCTCCAACACCAAACCAGACCCTCTTCCCACCCCCCCCAATACATCAACCTCCAACACCAACCCAGACCCTCTTCCCCCCCAATACATCAACCTCCAACCCAGACCCTCTTCCCATCCCCCCAATTCATCAACCTCCAAAACCAACCCAGACCCTCTCTCCCCCCCCACCCAATACATCAACCTCCAACACCAACCCAGACCCTCTTCCCCCCCCAATACATCAACCTCCAACACCAACCCAGACCCTCTTCCCCCCCCCCAATACATCAACCTCCAACACCAACCCAGACCCTCTTCCCACCCACCAATACATCAACCTCCAACACCAACACAGACCCTCTTCCCCCACCTCCCCAATACATCAACCTCCAACACCAACCCAGACCCTCTTCCCACCCCCAATACATCAACCTCCAACACCAACCCAGACCCTCTTCCCCCCCTCAATACATCAACCTCCAACACCAACACAGACCCTCTTCCCACCCCCCAATACATCAACCTCCAACACTAACCCAGACCCTCTTCCCATCCCCCAAACCAAAGACACTCCAACATCACCCAGAAACAAGACCCCACATCATACCAGAGACCCCCACACACCAGCCACAGGCCCCACAACAATAGCCTATCAGCTAAAGGCCCTCACTCACCATCCAGACGGCCACTCACCATCCAGACGGCCACTCACCATCCAGACGGCCACTCACCATCCAGACGGCCACTCACCATCCAGAGACGCCCACTCACCATCCAGAGACGCCCACTCACCATCCAGAGACGCCCACTCACCATCCAGAGACGCCCACTCACCATCCAGAGACGCCCACTCACCATCCAGAGACGCCCACTCACCATCCAGAGACGCCCACTCACCATCCAGAGACGCCCACTCACCATCCAGAGACGCCCACTCACCATCCAGAGACGCCCACTCACCATCCAGAGACGCCCACTCACCAGCCAGAGACACCCACTCACCAGCCAGAGACACCCACTCACCAGCCAGAGACGCCCACTCACCATCCAGAGACGCCCACTCACCATCCAGAGACGCCCACTCACCATCCAGAGACGCCCACTCACCATCCAGAGACGCCCACTCACCATCCAGAGACGCCCACTCACCATCCAGAGACGCCCACTCACCATCCAGAGACGCCCACTCATCACCCAGATAATCTACATTTACATTATATTAAATACAAATAGTAGAAAACTTCTAAAGACTAAACAAAGTGGGAGCAGAAAGGCAGAAGCAGATAAGATAATAGTACGGGTAGAAAAAAACTTAAATGCATGCTTGCAAATGCAAGAAGCCTGACAGATAAAATGGGGGAGCTTGAATTAATAGCTGCAAGGGAGCAGTTTGAGATCATAGGCATTACTGAAACATGGTGGGATGAAACTCATGACTGGACAGTTAATTTAGAGGGTTATTCCCTTTTTCGGAAGGATCGAACAAATAGAAGGGGAGGTGGAGTATGTCTATATGTTAAACCGGATCTAAAACCTATTATAAGGGATGATGTTTATGACGGGAATGATGAAAATGTAGAGACTTTGTGGATAGAAATTAGCAGTGGAGGTAAAAGTATAAAGAAAATGTTTGTGGGAATATGCTATAAACCACCAAATATCGGTGAGATTGAGGAAGCTAAAATACTTATGCAAATGGAGAAGGCATCAAAACTGGGTCATGTTAGCATAATGGGGGGGTTTTAATTATCCAGACTATAATGATAATATCATGACATATGTATTTTCATTAATCTGGTGCTTCAGGGGTTCATGTGATTGGAGTTTGATTTAAAAAATAGACAGAAATGTTTTATGGTTAAAGCATTGGCCAGGCCTGGTTTAGGACGGATAGAATCTAGAGATAAGAATACATGTTTTGCCAGAGATGGGAGTAACACGACACTGTTTAAAGGGATTTCAAAGCATTCCTGGGAGAGTGTAATGGACACTCCAGGGGGCGTGACTGTCACATACCATCAAAAAGATATGAAATATGGAATCAGGGACTTGATAGCGATGCTCGCCCAGACGTCTCCTGCACTCTCCGCGAGTGGGAAATGGCGAATCCTTTTCTGTGCTGCTCGCCCAGACGTCTCCTGCACTCTCCGCGAGTGGGAAATGGCGAATCCTTTTCTGTGCTGCTCGCCCGGAAGTCTCCTGCACTCTCCGCGAGTGGGAAATGGCGAATCCTTTTCTGTGCTGCTCGCCCAGACGTCTCCTGCACTCTCCGCGAGTGGGAAATGGCGAATCCTTTTCTGTGCTGCTCGCCCAGACGTCTCCTGCACTCTCCGCGAGTGGGAAATGGCGAATCCTTTTCTGTGCTGCTCGCCCAGACGTCTCCTGCACTCTCCGCGAGTGGGAAATGGCGAATCCTTTTCTGTGCTGCTCGCCCGGAAGTCTCCTGCACTCTCCGCGAGTGGGAAATGGCGAATCCTTTTCTGTGCTGCTCGCCCGGAAGTCTCCTGCACTCTCCGCGAGTGGGAAATGGCGAATCCTTTTCTGTGCTGCTCGCCCGGAAGTCTCCTGCACTCTCCGCGAGTGGGAAATGGCGAATCCTTTTCTGTGCTGCTCGCCCGGAAGTCTCCTGCACTCTCCGCGAGTGGGAAATGGCGAATCCTTTTCTGTGCTGCTCGCCCGGAAGTCTCCTGCACTCTCCGCGAGTGGGAAATGGCGAATCCTTTTCTGTGCTGCTCGCCCGGAAGTCTCCTGCACTCTCCGCGAGTGGGAAATGGCGAATCCTTTTCTGTGCTGCTCGCCCGGAAGTCTCCTGCACTCTCCGCGAGGGATACACCATTCTGATATATCCCTGTAGCTTTGAATTCTCTTAACATTGAGGTTCACTCTGATTGTTTAGCCTGGGCAGGCACTGGTATAAGCCCGCTTAGCAGTCTCTGGGTGGAGGTGTAATATCTAGGGAAGTACCACGGACTGTTCTAGTCCGTGGGAACGGGCTTATAGAAGGGGCATTGTAGGCCCCGAAACGTTGCCCCCCTATATACTATCACCTTGACCTGAGCGTTTGTTAAATATTGTCTTTACCCACTTTTTTCCCCCTGTATTGTTCCATTCCCCTTG
Organism: Ascaphus truei; assembly: GCF_040206685.1. Taxonomy (NCBI): domain Eukaryota; kingdom Metazoa; phylum Chordata; class Amphibia; order Anura; family Ascaphidae; genus Ascaphus; species Ascaphus truei. The sequence continues at coordinate 151,753 of NW_027457127.1, read as the reverse complement.
TTTCCCCTCCACCCCCCCTCTCCCACTGAATTGTTCATTAACTGGTTTTACTCCATGATAAATATCCTCTAGGCCCTTGTCAGGGTTGGCATCGTATCTGTATCATATTTTTCAATATATTATTGCTATTTCTGAATTGACGTTTTGCCTGGTTTTTCTTTAGTGCTGGGAGCCACTATATCTATTAGTTATTGTCTTGAGGGGGTCTGAGGTCCCTCTCTGTTCCCTTGCACCATTCACTTGACTTACATTGTGGTGGAGTGCCACCTAGCTCGCATACTTTTTGTATTACTTATTAACTGTTTTAATATATATAAAAATACAGTGCTTATTTTACAGAAAAGGTATTACAAAATAAACATACATACAGTTACCATATAAGGCAGAACAGCTTCTTAAAATAAAATGATAAACAGAAAAGAAAATCTATACTTTACCAAATGACAGATTTTCCCCAGAGAGGTCACTGGTCGGAAACAATGGAATATCCCGTATCTGGTCTCAAATAGTCCTCTGTGGACATCTGATTTTCAGAATACTTGCTCAGACTTAAATACAATTCTTTTCCATTGAACAAAACCAAAACCCAGGCCCTGTCGTAAATCAGTGGTGAGATTGACAGTCTTACAACAGAGTAAAACACCTCCCCCAAAGGACGTTTAAAACTCCTTTTCATATCTAAATGTACTCATAACTTCACTTCTGTAATATTTACTTACATGTGACACACATCAATACATTCCGGCACACATGGTGGTCCCAATGAGACTAAACATAACAGTGTAATCCTAAAATTAAGAGAAATATTAATATCTGTCTCTTAGTACCTGCTAGACCTCATGTGTCTGTAATCATTATGTGTGACTCGGTTCCACACATGTAATTTTTAGCATGTTCAGCAGAGGACTTCTCATGATATTCTCATATTTAATAAGGTCACCCTTGGTTTCATACCTTCTGCAGCCACGCCCCTGGCCATCCATACACACTATTCTGAGGCCAGAGTCACGTGTGTATGAATAGCCCAGATAGCTTCAACTCGTCCCTGTTACAAGCACAACAAGTACTTTGTCTTTTCTTCACTTTATTGGGGAAAGCATAGATACACAAAGGCACTTGCGGAAGATGGTGTTGTGAGAGAATGTCTCTATGGTGAATGTGCTTAATAGTAGGGAAAGGTGAAAAGGATGAGGCCTTGCCAGTAGAGAGGTAACAGAACGTACTCACTCAGCCAATGTTGGAAGTAAAAGGAAGTGTGAGGGAATTCTGGGTAGCAGGAATAGTCTTGGGACAGACTATCTGGAAACAAGCAAGAGGGGAGGGCAGAATAGCCCATTCTGAGAAGAATCTCAGAGGTTGCTGCAGCAACTCACTGGCTACCTGCTCACAGGCAGAAAGGGCAACATATTGATACATCACACAGGCACGGTGTGTGTATATGGAACAAATGCATGCAGCTGAACTTAAGGAGCTGACAAGCAGAAGGGGGATCAGGCAGAAATGTGATTCTTGTTCCATGACACTCCCCATCTGGTATCTGGAGATACCACTATATAACTGAAATATGTGGAACATATGTGCAATGCATAACAAAGATAACATCACATTCTCAAACAATGCAAGAGTCCATGTCCACATAGCGATGTGACACCGGCCAGTATCACTGGTTTCAAAGTCCCTTGGCCAAGGTTTTTTTGCAAAGGATGCAGGGTGGATGCACAGCTCCAGCTTAGCTGGTTGCACCACAATGTCTTTGTGTAAAAGTCTCTGGCACTGTTTTCTTTAAGCTTTGAGAGAGAACAGTCCTTTTGTCTCTGTAGTTTTACCCACAGAATGCATCACCTTGTAGGTATGCCAGTCGTGGTAGCCTGTCACTCTATCACCTGGCGTTTGGCAGAAGGAGATGGCTTTTGGCTCCTTGCGGAAGCGGAACAACACTCCTGGAAGACTGGTTGTCGGGTCTAGTCCAGTAAAGAGGGCGTCGTTCAGGGAGACTCCCTGGAGCTGAGCGCTGGGGCTGAACACTACCCGAATTTAATCGGATTCCTGAGGGTGGTAGACCCCAGATGACTGGAGGTACCAGCATTCTTCACATTCCTTCGTTAGAGGTGCTGGCTTTGCGTGGCCGGTAAGGAGTATCTTCTGGATGAAGGCCACAAAGTTGTTTTTGGTCTCCGGTTTCCTTTGTAGGTCGCAGCGGTGCGAAGTGAACTTAGAGTTGGTATGTTCTCCATTGTTGGGGAGGCGCCTTCTTGGTGAACAGAAGTGTAGCGGGTTCGCTCAACTGCCCGGTCTGTCTTTGACGAGCTCCTTGACCGTTAACCTCAGGAATCCTTTATCTTCCATCGATGGTTTTTGCTTGTCGTCGTCCCTTGTTGTCTGGAACGCTGTGCACCCTAAGTCATCGGTGCATTCCTCTTGCACGAGAACGTCTCCACGTATTTTGGGGATACGCCTTTGTGTCTCTTTGTTGACTGCCCTCAGGAGGTTGTTTTCTCCCTGTACATGACGAAGAACAGTCTCTTTTGTCCTTGTAAATCCTTTTGTGAAATGTCTCTGCAACTGTCTCCTTTTACGTGTGTGAAAGAACAGTCTTTTTGCCCCTGTGGTTTCACCTGCAGGGTACAATCCTTTGTGGCTATTCCAGCCGTGGCAGCTGGCTGATTTGTCGCTTGACATTGTGGAGAGGAATGGCTGTACGTCTCAGCTGTGTCATTGCTCTCAGGAGGACTGTCTGATTGTTTCTTTTCTCTTGGGAGATCCTTTTGTCGGTCACCTTCAGGAGGTTACATTCTTCCTTCGGTGGAGTCGACTCGTCATCCTTGTCTGAACCACTAAGCATCATAGGGCATTGTCACATCCCCCTGTGAGGATGTTTTTGTTGATCTCAGGGGTATGACCTTGTCTCTTCACTTGGACCTCCTGTCACTTGGAGATGGCCAAGACATGGTTCAGAGAGGGGTGTGTCCACATTCTGTTATCACCATTCTGCGGGCATCAACATAGTCTGGTTCGTGCCCTTTGTCGGTGCACACGTTGCCCACTATCACCCATCCTAGGTCAAGTCTTTGGGCGTATGGTGCGTTGTGGGGTCCGTTACGCTGTTTACTGACTTTATGTACCCTCAGGATGTCCCTACCGAGCAGCAGCAGGATCTTGACGCCTTGTTCTACCGGCGGGATGTAGTTGGCTATTCCTCTGAGGTGTGGGTGATGGCGTGCCACGTCTGTTGTGGGAATCTCGTCCCTGTTTGCGGTCATGTGTTGCACTCAATGAGTGTGACGAGAGCTATCTTTACTCTGTTATCCACTGAACGTATGACATAACCGCTTGCTCTTCTCCCTGTTGTCTCAGTTGACCCTGCGCAGGTTCTGAGGGTGTAGGGTGAGGCATTGTCTTGTGAGTTGAATAAGTTGAAGAATTCCGTCTTCGCCAATGATCTGTTACTTTGATCGTCGAGGATTGCATACATCCAAATAGTCTTCTCAGGTTGTCCCTGGGGGTCCACTGCGACAAGGCATATTTTGTAGCAGGACATTTTGTCACTTCCTTTTCCGCAAACCTCGGTGCTGAGACGTGACAGATGTTGGCTTTCCTTCCTCCCTGCCATGCTCCGCTACGGAGGATTGGTTGTTGAGTTGGTGGAGTATCAGCGCCTCTGGATGTAGAGATGTTACGTGCTTGTCACTTTTGCACACTGCACATTTGATGGCCTCTTTACAGTCCTTGGCTAGGTGAGTCGTGGAATCGCAGCACCTGAAGCAAACTCCGAATTCTCAGGGTAACTTCGTGCGTTCATCTAGGGACTTCCTCCTGAACCCAAAGCACCTGTTAAGTGGGTGTGGCTTCATGTGTATGGGACATTCCCTGTTTGGGTCCCTTGGTTTCTCGTCTCCGGCGATCGACTGATCGGGAGTAGTTTGGGTCGTGCGAGACACGTCCGTCCTGTGGACCGAGATGGTTGTTTGAGTGTTACCGTATCTCGCCACTGGTCTCTCATTCCTCAGGCTGCTTGCACTGTGTGTGGTTTGTGCACCCAAGATGAAACTGGGATCGTTCCTTGTCCTTGCCGCTTCGCGGATGAAGCTCAAGAAGAATGAGAATGGGGGGAAGGCGACATGCTTCTCCCTTTTGTATTTGGAGCCTTGTGAAATCCACCTTTCTTGGAGGTTGAAGGATAGCTTCTCCAAGATAGGTCTCACTCCACGAGCTGAGTCCAAGACGTTGAGATCTGTTAAGGAATGGTCTTTTCTTGCAAACTCCAGCTCTTGCAGCAGGTCCCCGAGTTCTCGTAACTTGGAGTAGTCTTTAGCTGTGATCTTGGGAAAGTTGTCGACTCTTTTGAAGAGCGAATCTTCCACTGCTTCGGGGCTACCGTAGCACTCTTCTAGCCTTTCCCATACTAGGTCAAGACCTACTTGGGGGTGGTTCGCATTTGCTGCCCCGAGTCTCTTCGCGTGTTCCATGGATTCTTTTCCCAGCCATTTGGCTAGCAGTCTTAGTTCTTCCCTATCTGAGATGCCAAGGCTCTTGATTGCGTCCTTGAATGCGAACTTCCACATACGGTAGTTCTCGGGACGGTCGTCAAAGTTGGTAAGTCCTGTTTGTAACAGGTCACGCCGGATCATGTACTTGGCCATGTCTGTCAGACCTGAGGCATCGGCGTGTTGGTCACGTTCTGAGGTAGTTGCTGGGAGGGTCCATGCGGTCGCCTCTTTCTTGGCGTGGTCGCGTGATGACTGCTGGTCAGTGTGAGGGGCCATGTTCTCCCGTGTGGGTGTACCTGGATAGCGAGCCTGTTGTGGTGCATCCGTGTGCGCGCTGGCGTGTGGATCACTGTTGCGGCTGTGGCTGTCCCAGGTAGCATGTACCCTTAAAGGAACAGCGTCTTCTCCACATGGACCTAGCAAGTCTTCGGTGTCTGTTGAGTCACTCCCTTCGTGTTGAGATGGTGCGCTGGTGTTTACGCTGAAGAAGCTCCTTACGTAGTCTTCAGTGCGTTGGATTGGATCCTCTGAGGCTATCCGTCTGTACGGTTGCTCCCCGCCATCCTGTCTCGTGGCTGCTTCAAAGACTTCGGCTTGGGCTATGGCGGCGGCAGCAGCTTCCCTTTCTTGATTTAGGGCCTCTAGGTTAACGTCCACCTCTGTCTTTTTCCGTGCAGTGGTGGCAGTGGCTGCAGCGGCGGTGGCAGCGGCTGCAGCGGTGGTGGCAGCGGCTGTCTGCTCCTCCTCTTCTAAGCGGGCCCTTTCTAGTTTCATGGCTGCCTCTTTCTGAGCGTATGCGGCCCTGGCACGTGCGGCCTCTGCGGTGGCTCGCGCCTTGGTGGCGTTTGCGCTTGCGCTAGACACGTGAGATTGCGCTGATTTTGCTGACCTTGACGAGTGTCGGGATGTGCTGGAGCGCTGCGATGCGGTCTCCAGCAAAAAGGTCTTTTCTCTTACTCTCGGCTTCCATGATAGAGGTTCGCACGCGGCTGTCACGTGTCAAGTCAATGTTATGCTGCAAGTCCCTTTTTTGCAGGCTTTCGCCGGTGTTAGCCCTGGCCAAGTAAGTGACGTATGCCTCTGACAGCTTTTGGTAGCACGAGTGATCTATTTTTAATTGAGTTATTGCCTGCTCGAGCTGTTGTACATAATTGCCAGCGCCGGTGACATCGCGAATCCCAAGTGTGGTTCTTTCCCATGCCAACTCTAATTTAGCGCGGTGTGCTTCAATGTCAGTTTCGTACTTTTCGCGCGCCTTTTGAGTGAGTGTGACTATCAGTTTAGGCCTTGGGCCTTCCTGCGCCTGTTGCAGTCCTGCAGCAATCTCTGTGTTTGAGTGGTTACTCTCCTGCGTTGTGTCTGGTGGGGATCTGAGTTCTGCCATGCTGTAGGTGTGTGTAGGCCTTTAGCCAGTGCTGTTACCTGCGTCAGCGATGGGCAACTGTCTCAGATGATGCCGAGCGGTGTCCTGCAGCGTTCGGGTGGCTGTACTCACAGGTGTCTGGTGGCTCTGACACGTGTTCTGGCGGGTGTCCGGTAGCGTGGCCCTTGATGGCGCTAGCCGTGGGGACGTGCGCAGGGGTAGGTGAGATGGTAGCTCCTCACTATGGAGCTGTGCAGAGGGTGAACTCAAACAGAAAAGGGCAATCAAAGTTCTGTGTAAGATGCCCTGTCTGACTGCAGCTCTGCTGCCTTGAGTGTAGGTTGCAGGCTGTGTGCTGTGTAAGCTGCTTGCTGTACTGCTAGAAGTAGTGTAGGCTGCTTGCTTGTACTGCTGCAGGCTGTGTGCAGTGTAAACTGCTTGTTGTTTTTAAGGCTTATGTTGTAGAAAGTCTGTGCTCTTTGGTAGCAAGCCTGCTGCCCTGTCTGGCAGTGTAAAGCTGCTTGCTTGTCCTGGGGTGCAGAGACTGTTCTGTATAGCATAAGGGTTATGAGTACCAGTTCCTGTGTAAATCTCCAAGACACACGGTCTCCTTTTCACTATTCTGAGGCCAGAGTCATGTGTAGTATGAATAGCCCAGATAGGTTCAACTCGTTCCTGTTACAAGAACAACAAGTTCTTGTCTTTTCTTCACTTTATTGGGGAAAGCATAGATACACAAAGGCACTTGTGGATGATGGTGTTGTGAGAGAATGTCTCTATAGTGAGTGTGCTTTGTAGTAAGGGCAGGTGAAAAGAATGAGGCCTTGCCAGTAGAGAGGTAAAAGAACATACTCACTCAGCCAATGTTGGAAGTAAAAGGAAGTGTGAGGGAATTCTGGGTAGCAGGAATAGTCTTGGGACAGACTATCTGGAAACAAGCAAGAGGGGAGGGCAGAATAGCCTCTTCTGAGAGAAATCTCAGAGGTTGCTGCAGCAACTCACTGGCTACCTGCTCACAGGCAGAAAGGGCAACATATTGATACACCACACAGGCACGGTGTGTGTGTGGAACAAACGCCTGCAGCTGAACTTAAGGAGCTGACAAGCAGAAGGGGGGTCAGGCAGAAATGTGGTTCTTGTTCAATGATATACCCCCTGCCAAGAAATGCTTTGAAGCTCGGTCTCCTGTGTACAGAACGTTGTCACGGGGGCTATATTTTACACCCACGTCTCCAGACACTGCCCTTATCTCCAGCCATACACACTAGGCCTGCAGAAAGGTGTTAACAGAGTAAAGCCACTCTTTGTACTTTCCACACCCAACTTCAATCAAGCCCTTTTGAATCTAAACACAAAGCTGGAAAAAGTCCTGAAGTTACAACTCCAACAGATGTTATTTTATAATAAAACTCCAATCCCATTAACCCCTTAAGCACCAGAGGGATTAATACCCAATATCTCATGACATTATCATGACACAGACATATTGCACTATTGTATATATGCTTTGTCTTTTTCATGTACCTGCGCTCCCCGAAATATCTGGGCATCTACAACATTCACGGATTGAGAAAGCAATCAGAAATTAGGGTTTGAGCTGCAAATTTACATTTATTATTAGGGTGCATTTTATCACTTAATTACTCCACCTACTACTGGTAATATATGCACTTTTTCTTGTATATCAAATACTATTAAGTCACTGTATTCCTATTTAAGTAATACCACTGATTATAATTAAGCGCCACAAGGATAACACTTTGCTTGTTTGCACAATATGTTGTTACAAACGGAGCCTGAAGAAGAACATTCAGAGCTTTTAAATGAACTTTTTGCGTTACTGGATGAGGCTGGCTACAATTGAACACACGAAAAGTGAAGCTGCTGCTGCAGCTAGAAGAAGTACAATTTCCTGGTGTACTTATTGGTCCAGGACAGAGGAGGCCATTGCAGGAAAGGATTACAGCTATTTCTCCCTCCAGGTGCCAAATACTCAAAGCATTCCAGTTGTTGGATTGGTACATTTTTCTAGGGATTTCATAGAAGGATTTGCTGAAAAAGCCAAACCTTTATATGACCTCCTGGAAGGTCCTGATTCACTTTTTGGTCCTTGGACAGATAAGCAGCAGAATGCTTTTCAGATACTTAAAAAAAGAACGTCAAGTTTATTTGTTTATAAAATATTTTACCAGGAAGTAATACATTGAGAGTTACCTCTCGTTTTCAATATGTCCTGGGCAGAGTTAAAATGACAAATAATACATGGTTACAAATAGTTACATAAGTGAACAGGGTATACATTATATACAAGACACTGCGTGCAAAGTTAAAAAAAATATATATTATAGGCGTATGAAACAGTTACAGACCAGATTAAAATGTGAGACAGCCTTAGATTTGAAAGAACTTAAACTGGTGGATGTGAGAGTCTCTGGTAGGTTGTTCCAGTTTTGGGGTGCACGGTAAGAGAAGGAGGAACGGCCGGATACTTTGTTGAGCCTTGGACCATGAACAGTCTTTTGGAGTCTGATCTCAGGTGATAGGTGCTGCGTGTGGTAGGGGTGAGGAGCTTGTTCAGGTAGCTGGGTAGCTTGCCCAGAAAGTATTTGAGGGTGAGACAGGAAAGGTGAACTTTGCGCCTAGACTCTAGTGATGACCAATCTAGTTCTTTGAGCATTTCGCAGTGATGTGTGTTGTAGTTGCATTGGAGAACAAAACGACAAATTGAATTGTAGAGGGTGTCAAGTTTGCTAAGGTGGGTTTGAGGTGCCGAGCCATATACTATGTCTCCATAGTCAATAATTGGCATTAGCATCTGCTGTGCGATACGCTTTCTGACCAGGAGACTTAGGGAGGATTTGTTCCTGTAAAGTACCCCTAGTTTGGCATAGGTCTTGGTTTTCAGGGTATCAATGTGCATTCTGAATGTTAAGTGGGAGTCAAACCATAAGCCCAGGTATTTAAAACTAGTGACAGGGGTTAGGGTGGTGTTAGCGTTGGTTCTAATCAGGAGCTCAGTCACTGGAAGCTTTACAAATTTAGTCTTGGTCCCAAATACCATTGTTACAGTCTTGTCAGTGTTTAAAAACAGTTTGTTTTGGGAAATCCAGTTTTCGAGTCTCAAAAAGTCAGACTGAAGTATACATGTTGAAGGTCAGAGAGGCTATGGCTGTGTGCATATAGGATTGTGTCATCTGCATACATGTGTATTGAGGCTTCCTGACAAGCTGTGGGAATATCATTAATGAACACTGAGAAGAGTAGGGGCCCCAGAACAGAGCCTTGCGGGACACCACAGGTGATATCCAGGGGGTTGGAGTTAGAGCCTGAGATGGACACATGTTGGGATCTTCCTGATAGGTAGGACTGAAACCAGTTTAAAGCATGCTTCCCTATTCCAGAGCTCTGGAGTTTGTTGAGCAGGATAGCATGATCAACTGTGTCAAAAGCCTTTGCAAAATCTAGGAATACTGCACCAGTGAGTTGTCCCCGTTCCATTCCACACTGGATTTCATTGCAAACTTTTAGCAGGGTAGTTACGGTGGAGTGTTTGGGGCGAAAGGCAGATTGGAATTGGCTAGGGAAATTTGTCTTGGTATAGTAATCGCTTAATTGGGAGTGGACACATTTTCCCATGACTTTGGATAGAATTGGGAGAAGTGAGATTGGTCTGTAGTTTGAGACAGTGTTTTTGTCCCCACTTTTGAAGATTGGGACAACTCTGGCAGGTTTCCAGGTCTTAGGGATATGGCCTGCAGACAGGATAGAGTTGACTATGGAAGCAATTGGTTTGGCAATGGCTGGGGCATCAAGTCTTATGAACCTAGATTGTAGTAAGTCAGGTCCACATTGGCTGCTTAGTTTTAGTTTGAGGAGCACTTGTATAATCTCCTCTTCAGATACTGGGCCAAATTGAAAATTGTGGGCAGTGTTGGGAGAGGGTGGGGTTATAGGGGTACTCCTAGGATGAGATTCATGTTTGGGGTTTGGGCTGCGTTTCGCTAATAAGTTAGTGGCACACCCCACAAAGTAATCATTGAATGCATTTGCAATGTCGATGGGGTTTGTCAGAGTAATATCCCCCTTAGTGATATTACTTGGTTGTTGATGGTTAGGAGGCTGGAATATATTGTTGATAACCTTCCAGAAGTTAGCTGGGTTTGATGTATTCTGGAGGAGATTGTCAGAGTAATATTGTGCTTTTGCATGCCTTGTTTGCCTTGTGCACATTTCCGCATGCATCTGTAGTGATTGAGATCCTTGGTAGTGCCAGTTACTTTGTAGCTTTTCCACAAGGTATCCCTGAGCTGGAAGAGTGCAATAAGGTCAGTTGTAACCCACGGAAGGTGGGCCCCCCGTACCCTTATTTTGCGTAGTGGAGCATGGGTATCGCAGAGTTTTAAGAACTCGGATTGGAAATAGTCGAGCGCAGAATCAGGGTCGGGAATTTAACCGATTCTGTGCCATGGGCAGTTGGTAAGGTCATCCAGAAACTGTTGTGGCTTAAAGTTTTTAAATGTTGTAGTGAGGAGAACTTTAGTGCTTGAATGGGGCAGTTTAATTTTCCTTACACAGTACACTATTGCATGGTCACTGAAAATATCAGGAAGGATGCCAGAGGATTGGATTCTTCTGGGGTTTGAGGAGAGAATCCAGTCTAGCAAGGAATGGTTGTGAGATTTCAGGTTTGTCCGTGTGGGTTGGGAAATGAGTTGTGATAGGTTAAGTGACTTGAGTTGTATCTGGATTTTGTGGTTTTTAGGGTCAAGCCAATTGAAGTTGAAATCCCCAAGAACTAGCAGCTCACTCTTCTCATTCAGAGGAAATGGAGCCAAGAAACTGGGTGATATCAGTCAAGGATTGTAGAGGGGCTTTAGGGGGGCGGTAGATGCCAGCGAGCAAGATGGGCTTAGAAAAAGGGAGGCATATTCTGCCAACTAGAATTTCAAAAGAGGGTGGGCTTGGGGGGCAATTTAACAGTGTAAATTGTAAGGTGTCTGCAATATAAAATAACACCCCTCCGCCTCTCTTAGACCTATCTCTCCTAAAAATGGAGTATCCCTGAATGGCGATATTTGCATCAGGGGTTTTAGGGGTTAGCCATGTTTCTGTAAGAACGATGGCTTTGGGTTTATGCATAAGGCACCTACATTAGCCACAGTCAATCCTTCAGCACCCTTTGCACTTCGAGTTTTTACGCTTGAGACGGCTGTGCCAGCAGCGCTCCTGCAGTTACAAGGCGGGATTAGGACAGTGGGGAACTTTTCAAGGATTTCATCATCTTAAAAGTAGAATAACGTGTACTACATCGAATGTTATTTACATGATCAGGTGCCCCTGTGGGCTTCGTTATATTGGCAAGACCAATAGAATGGTAAAAAACAGATATATTAAACACAAGAGCAAAATCGGACATTCTGCAGAAGAAACGGCTCTCGTTAAACATTGTAATGATTTTAACCAGTAGATTGCTTCGCTCAAACTCATGTTTCGAAGGCTGGAGCAGGGATAGAAAAGGATACTTTTTTGCTCCAAAGGGAACCATATTGGATATTCACTCTTAATACAGTACACCCTAGGGGACTGAATGACAAGTTATCCTTAAGTGCTTTTCTGACAGGGAGATGCTGCCAGTTTTCACCCCTGCATTATACCCTTTGCCCTACGATAGGTCCCTGTTGCTGTGTTTGCCGTATAACACAGGACAACAATCACGGTCCCTTTTTGTATAGCTAACGCTGGATATCATGTATCATGGTTAGGACACAATGATATTGCTCTCCAGTGGGTTATATCCAACATGATCAGGATATTTGAATCTAAGTAACTTCCGTTTTCAAATGTGATTTTCACTATTCACTTTTAGTCACACGAGGCATAGGGCCTGTTGATAAAAAGTGCTTATCTGCGGTCTCCTCCCCCTTCACATAGACATGCGGGAAGAGGTCTCCTCCTCCTTCACACAGACATGCGGGAAGAGGTCTCCTCCCCCTTCACATAGACATGCGGGAAGAGGTCTCCTCCTCCTTCACAGACATGCGGGAAGAGGTCTCCTCCCCCTTCACATAGACATGCGGGAAGAGGTCCCCTCCTCCTTCACATAGACATGCGGGAAGAGGTCTCCTCCTCCTTCACACAGACATGCGGGAAGAGGTCTCCTCCCCCTTCACATAGACATGCGGGAAGAGGTCTCCTCCTCCTTCACAGACATGCGGGAAGAGGTCTCCTCCCCCTTCACATAGACATGCGGGAAGAGGTCCCCTCCTCCTTCACATAGACATGCGGGAAGAGGTCCCCTCCCCCTTCACATAGACATGCGGGAAGAGTTCCCCTCCCCCTTCACATAGACATGCGGGAAGAGTTCTCCTCCTCCTTCACATAGACATGCGGGAAGAGGTCTCCTCCTCCTTCACATAGACATGCGGGAAGAGGTCTCCTCCTCCTTCACATAGACATGCGGGAAGAGGTCCCCTCCCCCTTCACATAGACATGCGGGAAGAGGTCCCCTCCCCCTTCACATAGACATGCGGGAAGAGGTCCCCTCCCCCTTCACATAGACATGCGGGAAGAGGTCCCCTCCCCCTTCACATAGACATGCGGGAAGAGGTCCCCTCCTCCTTCACATAGACATGCGGGAAGAGGTCCCCTCCTCCTTCACATAGACATGCGGGAAGAGGTCTCCTCCCCCTTCACATAGACATGCGGGAAGAGGTCTCCTCCCCCTTCACATAGACATGCGGGAAGAGGTCCCCTCCTCCTTCACATAGACATGCGGGAAGAGGTCCCCTCCCCCTTCACATAGACATGCGGGAAGAGGTCCCCTCCCCCTTCACATAGACATGCGGGAAGAGGTCCCCTCCCCCTTCACATAGACATGCGGGAAGAGGTCCCCACCCCTTCACATAGACATGCGGGAAGAGGTCCCCTCCCCCTTCACATAGACATGCGGGAAGAGGTCCCCTCCCCCTTCACATAGACATGCGGGAAGAGGTCCCCTCCCCCTTCACATAGACATGCGGGAAGAGGTCCCCTCCCCCTTCACATAGACATGCGGGAAGAGGTCTCCTCCTCCACATAGACATGCGGGAATAGGTCTCCTCCTTCACACAGACATGCGGGAAGAGGTCTCCTCCTCCTTCACACAGACATGCGGGAAGAGGTCTCCTCCTCCTTCACACAGACATGCGGGAATAGGTCTCCTCCTTCACATAGACATGCGGGAAGAGGTCTCCTCCTCCTTCACACAGACATGCGGGAAGAGGTCTCCTCCTCCTTCACATAGACATGCGGGAATAGGTCTCCTCCTTCACACAGACATGCGGGAAGAGGTCTCCTCCTCCTTCACATAGACATGCGGGAAGAGGTCTCCTCCTCCTTCACATAGACATGCGGGAAGAGGTCTCCTCCCCCTTCACATAGACATGCGGGAAGAGGTCTCCTCCCCCTTCACAGACATGCGGGAAGAGGTCTCCTCCCCCTTCACATAGACATGCGGGAAGAGGTCCCCACCCCTTCACATAGACATGCGGGAAGAGGTCCCCTCCCCCTTCACATAGACATGCGGGAAGAGGTCCCCTCCCCCTTCACATAGACATGCGGGAAGAGGTCCCCTCCCCCTTCACATAGACATGCGGGAAGAGGTCCCCTCCCCCTTCACATAGACATGCGGGAAGAGGTCTCCTCCTCCTTCACATAGACATGCGGGAATAGGTCTCCTCCTTCACACAGACATGCGGGAAGAGGTCTCCTCCTCCTTCACACAGACATGCGGGAAGAGGTCTCCTCCTCCTTCACACAGACATGCGGGAATAGGTCTCCTCCTTCACATAGACATGCGGGAAGAGGTCTCCTCCTCCTTCACACAGACATGCGGGAAGAGGTCTCCTCCTCCTTCACATAGACATGCGGGAATAGGTCTCCTCCTTCACACAGACATGCGGGAAGAGGTCTCCTCCTCCTTCACATAGACATGCGGGAAGAGGTCTCCTCCTCCTTCACATAGACATGCGGGAAGAGGTCTCCTCCCCCTTCACATAGACATGCGGGAAGAGGTCTCCTCCTCCTTCACAGACATGCGGGAAGAGGTCTCCTCCTTCACATAGACATGCGGGAAGAGGTCTCCTCCTTCACACAGACATGTGGGAAGATGAAGATGCTCTGAATGGATTCCAATGGCTCTCTCACGATGACAATGATCCACTTTCGTCACTACACAATAACACATCAGGAAGAAGATCTCCGAGGAGGCTCAACAGGACTGGCGGGAAAACGTGAAAAGAAAATATTATAACGATGTGGCCTGGTAAAGAAGATACCGATGACTGGGAAGGAAATTGCTATACGTAGCATCGGTTGCAAAGCAGACGGCAAGGGGAACAACAACCCTCAGGTTTATCCCAGAAAGGTGGGAGAGAAAGAGAGGAGGAAAGGGACGGAGAGAGGAGGGAAAGGAGAGAATGGAGGAGAAGGGGGAAAGGAGAGGAGGGGGGACGGAGAGAATGGAGCGAAGGGGGAGGGAGAGAATGGATGGAAGGGGAGAGGGGGAGAATGGAGGGACACAGCCCAGATCCAGCCAAGAACACGCACGCTCCCTAAAATTTTATGCAGGACAGCCTGCGCTCACGCTTGGAGAGCTGCTGACGTCACCACGCTCAGCGGCAGCGGGGACACAGCCTCGTGTACTTTGTTAGACAAACCACGAGGAGAAAGGGGGCGGAGTTAGTGATCAATAAATACAGTTATATCTTGATTAGTTTTTTTTCTTCCAAGTAGTCTGCAAGGAACATCAGCAGCACGTGAGTGACACAAGTGACACACGTCTCTCTCTGTTCTATCATTTCCATCTGTAAGTAACACTAAGAATAAACTAGAACTGTGTCTGCTGAATAACAATCCCCAGGCGCACGGAATCTTTATGCACAAGGAATAAGTGAAATTATTATAACAGTCGCTTCTGTAGAAGTTTTTTTTACTTTGTCATAAAACGGTCAGTCTCTCAGCTGATTGACGACAGGAGCGGCTTAGGTTGTTTCAGGGGGGGGGGGAGAGAAATCACACTTAAGTCTGTGCAAAGTATTATGAAAATCAGATTTGAACACAGGTGTGTTTTGGATGAAACACACGAATTTTCATTTCTGCGCCAGTGACCTCTCTGGGGAAAACCGGACATACTGCATAGTAACATAGTGCATAGTAACATAGTGCATAGTAACATACTGCTTAGTAACATACTGCTTAGTAACATACTGCTTAGTAACATACTGCTTAGTAACATACTGCTTAGTAACATACTGCATAGTAACATACTGCATAGTAACATACTGCATAGTAACATACTGCATAGTAACATACTGCATAGTAACATACTGCATAGTAACATACTGCATAGTAACATACTGCATAGTAACATAGTGCATAGTAACATACTGCATAGTAACATAGTGCATAGTAACATAGTGCATAGTAACATAGTGCATAGTAACATAGTGCATAGTAACATAGTGCATAGTAACATAGTGCATAGTAACATAGTGCATAGTAACATAGTGCATAGTAACATAGTGCATAGTAACATAGTGCATAGTAACATAGTGCATAGTAACATAGTGCATAGTAACATAGTGCATAGTAACATAGTGCATAGTAACATAGTGCATAGTAACATAGTGCATAGTAACATAGTGCATAGTAACATAGTGCATAGTAACATCGTGCATAGGGATTCCTGGTTTTGTTTTATCCTGTTAGTTTAAGAAACTGTCCCGCAGTTACTGTAATTGTATACAAAAAGTATGAAGGATAGACAGCACTCTATGTGGAACCCAAGTGCAAAGAAAGTGGGGAGTGGGCAACGGGAACAAGGAGGGACGTCCTCTACAGACTAAATGTACAAAAAAGTGGCGTTCCCAGCACTCGAAGGAAAAAACGGGAAAAACAGAGGAATTTAATTTAATTTAGCAAAGGTCTACACACACTGTACACTAATGCAGAATGTACGTGAGGTATACATCGTGTAAACGAGAATAACAAACATGCACACAAAGAAAATGAATAATCTATAACTATACGGAATGCAACACGATGGAAGGGAGGGAAGACGGGGCAAGGGGAAGGAAGGGAGGGAAGGCGGGGCAAGGGGAAGGGAGGGAGGGAGGGAAGACGGGGCAAGGGGCAGGAAGGGAGGGAAGGCGGGGCAAGGGAGGGAAGGAGGGGCAAGGGGAAGGAAGGGAGGGAAGGCGGGGCAAGGGGAAGGGAGGGAGGGAGGGAGGGAGGGAGGGAAGGAGGGGCAAGGGGAAGGGAGGGAGGGAGGGAAGACGGGGCAAGGGGAAGGAAGGGAGGGAGGGAAGACGGGGCAAGGGGCAGGAAGGGAGGGAAGACGGGGCAAGGGGAAGGAAGGGAGGGAAGGAAGACGGGGCAAGGGGAAGGAAGGAGGGAGGGAGAAGACGGGGCAAGGGGAAGGAAGAGAGGGAGGGAAGACGGGGCAAGGGGAAGGGAGGGAGGGAAGGAAGACGGGGCAAGGGGAAGGAAGGGAGGGAAGGAAGACGGGGCAAGGGGAAGCAAGGGAGGGAAGGAAGACGGGGCAAGGGGAAGGAAGAGGAGGGAGGGAAGGAAGACAGGCGAAGAAGTAATATTGCTGAAATAAATATACTGTTGAAATTACTGAAAAGGACTGGGGGGTTTATGGAGAGAGGAAAATTGTTAGTGTGCAGAATCCATCTTGTCTTTGTGTTATATGTCAGTATGCGTGTTGATGCAAGACTGAACTTTGCTCCAGAGGGGGGGGTATGGACTGTGCCTTGTTGCTCAAATACTCAAGTGTTTTGGTCAGCTAAAAGGAACCGGTTTAGGGTAGATGAATTGATCTTTGGAGTCAGTCTGAGATAGATAAGAAGACCTGTAACTTGGTTGGTTTAGAAGAGGATTATCCCTCGTGTTCAGGAATGCTGGGATGTGATGTGATTATATTCTGCCTGGTAACCCATGTTAAACAAAGGAATCTAACATGTATATACAGCCTGCGTGGGCCCTCCCGTGGCAGAGTGTCTAATGGACCACGTTCGTGTATGATCATACTCTGTGGTGTACGTACAGGCAATAAACTACTCATTATCAACGAACCCTTGTTTGCGAGTTTGTAAATATCGACAGGGTAAGGGGAGGGAAGGGGGGGAAGACGGGATAAGGGGAAGGAGGGGGAAGGAAGACGGGATAAGGGGAAGGAGGGGGAGGGAAGACGGGATAAGGGGAAGGAGGGAGGGAAAGACAAGGAACACAAGGTACAGGGGAAGGAGGTGGGGCAACGTTTCAGGGGCGCAGGAGGTAAGCCCCTTCTTCAGGCCCATTCCAAAGATCAAAGGTACTTCCCTTAGCCCCTACGGCAAAAACCCTCCCTCCCACACATACACCAACTCATATAATACTTCCCTCCCACACATACACCAACTCATATAATACTTCCCTGACACACACACACACACTAACTCATATAATACTTCCCTGACACACATACACTAACTCATATAATACTTCCCTCCCACACATACACCAACTCATATAATACTTCCCTGACACACATACACTAACTCATATAATACTTCCCTGACACACACACACACACACACACACTAACTCATATAATACTTCCCTGACACACACACACACACACTAACTCATATAATACTTCCCTGCCACACATACACTAACTCATATAATACTTCCCTCCCACACATACACTAACTCATATAATACTTCCCTCCCACACATACACCAACTCATATAATACTTCCCTCCCACACATACACCAACTCATATAATACTCCCTGACACACATACACCAACTCATATAATACTTCCCTCCCACACATTCACTAACTCATATAATACTTCCCTCCCACACATACACCAACTCATATAATACTTCCCTCCCACACATACACCAACTCATATAATACTTCCCTCCCACACATACACCAACTCATATAATACTCCCTCCCACACATACACCAACTCATATAATACTTCCCTGACACACACACACACACACACACTAACTCATATAATACTTCCCTCCCACACACACACTAACTCATATAATACTTCCCTCCCACACATACACTAACTCATATAATACTTCCCTCCCACACATACACCAACTCATATAATACTTCCCTCCCACACATACACCAACTCATATAATACTTCCCTGACACACATACACTAACTCATATAATACTTCTCTGACACACATACACCAACTCATATAATACTTCCCTGACACACATACACTAACTCATATAATACTTCCCTCCCACACATACACTAACTCATATAATACTTCCCTGACACACATACACCAACTCATATAATACTTCCCTCCCACACATACACCAACTCATATAATACTTCCCTCCCACACATACACCAACTCATATAATACTTCCCTGACACACATACACCAACTCATATAATACTTCCCTCCCACACATACACCAACTCATATAATACTTCCCTCCCACACATACACCAACTCATATAATACTTCCCTCCCACACATACACCAACGCATATAATACTTCCCTCCCACACATACACCAACTCATATAATACTTCCCTCCCACACATACACCAACTCATATAATACTTCCCTCCCACACATACACCAACTCATATAATACTTCCCTCCCACACATACACCAACTCATATAATACTTCCCTCTCACACATACACCAACTCATATAATACTTCCCTCCCACACATACACCAACTCATATAATACTTCCCTCCCACACATACACCAACTCATATAATACTTCCCTCCCACACATACACTAACTCATATAATACTTCCCTGACACACATACTAACTCATATAATACTTCCCTCCCACACATACACCAACTCCTATAATACTTCCCTCCCACACATACACTAACTCATATAATACTCCCTGACACACATACACCAACTCATATAATACTTCCCTGACACACATACACCAACTCATATAATACTTCCCTCCCACACATACACTAACTCATATAATACTTCCCTCCCACACATACACCAACTCATATAATACTTCCCTCCCACACATACACCAACTCATATAATACTTCCCTCCCACACATACACCAACTCATATAATACTTCCCTCCCACACATACACCAACTCATATAATACTTCCCTGACACACATACACCAACTCATATAATACTTCCCTCCCACACATACACTAACTCATATAATACTTCCCTCCCACACATACACCAACTCATATAATACTTCCCTCTCACACATACACCAACTCATATAATACTTCCCTGACACACATACTAACTCATATAATACTTCCCTGACACACATACACCAACTCATATAATACTTCCGACACACATACTAACTCATATAATACTTCCCTCCCACACATACACCAACTCATATAATACTTCCCTGACACACATATACTAACTCATATAATACTTCCCTCCCACACATACACCAACTCATATAATACTTCCCTCCCACACATACACTAACTCATATAATACTTCCCTCCCACACATACACCAACTCATATAATACTTCCCTGACACACATACACCAACTCATATAATACTTCCCTGACACACATACACTAACTCATATAATACTTCCCTGACACATATACACTAACTCATATAATACTTCCCTCCCACACATACACTAACTCATATAATACTTCCCTACCACACATACACTAACTCATATAATACTTCCCTCCCACACATACACTAACTCATATAATACTTCCCTGACACATATACACCAACTCATATAATACTTCCCTCTCACACATACACCAACTCATATAATACTTCCCTGACACACATACTAACTCATATAATACTTCCCTCCCACACATACACTAACTCATATAATACTTCCCTGACACATATACACCAACTCATATAATACTTCCCTCTCACACATACACCAACGCATATAATACTTCCCTGACACACATACTAACTCATATAATACTTCCCTGACACACATACACTAACTCATATAATACTTCCGACACACATACTAACTCATATAATACTTCCCTGACACACATATACTAACTCATATAATACTTCCCTCCCACACATACACCAACTCATATAATACTTCCCTCCCACACATACACCAACTCATATAATACTTCCCTCTCACACATACACCAACTCATATAATACTTCCCTCCCACACATACACCAACTCATATAATACTTCCCTGACACACATACACTAACTCATATAATACTTCCCTGACACACATACACTAACTCATATAATACTTCCCTGACACATATACACCAACTCATATAATACTTCCCTCCCACACATACACCAACTCATATAATACTTCCCTGACACACATACACCAACTCATATAATACTTCCCTGACACACATACACTAACTCATATAATACTTCCCTCCCACACATACACCAACTCATATAATATTTCCCTGACACACATACACTAACTCATATAATACTTCCCTCCCACACATACACCAACTTATATAATACTTCCCTGACACACATACACCAACTCATATAATACTTCCCTGACACGCATACACTAACTCATATAATACTTCCCTCCCACACATACACTAACTCATATAATACTTCCCTGACACATATACACCAACTCATATAATACTTCCCTCCCACACATACACTAACTCATATAATACTTCCCTCCCACACATACACTAACTCATATAATACTTCCCTCCCACACATACACCAACTCATATAATACTCCCTCCCACACATACACCAACTCATATAATACTCCCTCCCACACATACACCAACTCATATAATACTTCCCTCCCACACATACACCAACTCATATAATACTTCCCTGACACACATACACTAACTCATATAATACTTCCCTCCCACACATACACTAACTCATATAATACTTCCCTGACACATATACACCAACTCATATAATACTTCCCTCTCACACATACACTAACTCATATAATACTTCCCTGACACATATACACCAACTCATATAATACTTCCCTCCCACACATACACCAACTCATATAATACTTCCCTCCCACACATACACTAACTCATATAATACTTCCCTCCCACACATACACCAACTCATATAATACTTCCCTCTCACACA
Organism: Ascaphus truei; assembly: GCF_040206685.1. Classification (NCBI taxonomy): domain Eukaryota; kingdom Metazoa; phylum Chordata; class Amphibia; order Anura; family Ascaphidae; genus Ascaphus; species Ascaphus truei. Next base: position 130,718 of record NW_027457127.1, on the reverse strand, counting down.
TACACCAACTCATATAATACTTCCCTGACACACATACTAACTCATATAATACTTCCCTGACACACATACACTAACTCATATAATACTTCCCTCCCACACATACACCAACTCATATAATACTTCCCTCCCACACATACACCAACTCATATAATACTTCCCTGACACACATATACTAACTCATATAATACTTCCCTCCCACACATACACCAACTCATATAATACTTCCGACACACATACACTAACTCATATAATACTTCCCTGACACATATACACCAACTCATATAATACTTCCCTCCCACACATACACCAACTCATATAATACTTCCCTGACACACATATACTAACTCATATAATACTTCCCTCCCACACATACACCAACTCATATAATACTTCCCTCCCACACATACACCAACTCATATAATACTTCCCTGACACACATACACTAACTCATATAATACTTCCCTGACACATATACACCAACTCATATAATACTTCCCTCCCACACATACACCAACTCATATAATACTTCCCTGACACACATATACTAACTCATATAATACTTCCCTCCCACACATACACTAACTCATATAATACTTCCCTCCCACACATACACCAACTCATATAATACTTCCCTGACACGCATACACTAACTCATATAATACTTCCCTGACACACATACACCAACTCATATAATACTTCCCTCACAAACATACACTAACTCATATAATACTTCCCTCCCACACATACACTAACTCATATAATACTTCCCTCCCACACATACACCAACTCATATAATACTTCCCTCCCACACATACACCAACTCATATAATACTTCCCTGACACACATACACTAACTCATATAATACTTCCCTGACACACACACACACACACACACACACACACTAACTCATATAATACTTCCCTGACACACACATACACTAACTCATATAATACTTCCCTCCCACACATACACCAACTCATATAATACTTCCCTGACACACATACTAACTCATATAATACTTCCCTGACACACATACACCAACTCATATAATACTTCCCTCCCACACATACACCAACTCATATAATACTTCCCTCCCACACATACACTAACTCATATAATACTTCCCTCCCACACATACACTAACTCATATAATACTTCCCTGACACACATACTAACTCATATAATACTTCCCTCCCAAACATACACCAACTCATATAATACTTCCCTCCCACACATACACCAACTCATATAATACTTTCCTGACACACATACACTAACTCATATAATACTTCCCTGACACACATACACTAACTCATATAATACTTCCCTCCCACACATACACCAACTCATATAATACTTCCCTGACACACATACTAACTCATATAATACTTCCCCGACACACATACACTAACTCATATAATACTTCCCTCCCACACATACACTAACTCATATAATACTTCCGACACACATACACCAACTCATATAATACTTCCGACACACATACTAACTCATATAATACTTCCCTGACACACATACACTAACTCATATAATACTTCCCTGACACACATACACTAAATGGTATAATACTTCCCTCCCAAACATACACTAACTCATATAATACTTCCCTCCCAAACATACACCAACTCATATAATACTTCCCCGACACACATACACTAACTCATATAATACTTCCCTCCCACACATACACCAACTCATATAATACTTCCCTCCCACACATACACCAACTCATATAATACTTCCCTCCCACACATACACTAACTCATATAATACTTCCGACACACATACACCAACTCATATAATACTTCCGACACACATACTAACTCATAATACTTCCCTCCCACACATACACCAACTCATATAATACTTCCCTGACACACATACACTAACTCATATAATACTTCCCTCCCACACATACACTAACTTGTATAATACTTCCCTCCCACACATACACTAACTCGTATAATACTCACGGACACACATCACTCAGTATATACGTTATCAGTCAGTACTCAGTCGCTATATACACCTTAAATATCAGTACGCAGCCGGTATACACACGTTTCCCATCAGTATAGAGTCGGTACACACACGTTACCCGGCAGTACTCAGTTGTTATATTACACGTTACCTGTCAGTACGTAGTCGTATTGTGTGACTTGGTTTAGTTTCAGACCCTCGTAAAGTTCCTCCAGCCCCTCCGCGTTCAGCATCTGCCCTTTCCAGTGAGCATACCCTGGAGGGGGAGGGGGTGCGGTGAGTGAGAGACTGGGGGGGGGGAGACTTGGGGAGAGTTTGTGAATGAGGAGGATGATGGGACAGAGAGTGTGTGGGGGACAGGAGGAGACTAGTGTGAAGAAGGAAAGGGATGGATATTGAGGGCAGTGGGGGAGAGCGAGAGAGTGGGGGGGGAGAAGGGGAAGGGAGAGAAAGGGAAGGCAGAAGGCTGAGAGATGGGAGAGAAGGGGAAGGCAGAAGGCTGAGAGGGGGAGAGAAGGGGAAGGCAGGAGGCTGAGAGGGGGAGAGAAGGGGAAGGCAGAAGGCTGAGAGGGGGAGAGAAGGGGAAGGCAGGAGGCTGAGAGGGGGAGAGAAGGGGAAGGCAGGAGGCTGGATGGGGATAAGGGGAAGGCAGAAGGCTGAGGGGGGAGAGAATGAGAAGGCAGGAGGCTGGATGGGGATAAGGGGAAGGCACAAAGCTGAGGGAGAGAGAAGGGGGAAGGCAGGAGGCTGGAGGGGAGAGAAGGAGAAGGCAGGAGGCTGAGAGGGGGAGAAGGGGAAGGCAGGAGGCTGGAGGGGAGAGAAGGGGAAGGCAGGAGGGGAGAGAAGGGGAAGGCAGGAGGGGAGAGAAGGGGAAGGCAGGAGGCTGGAGGGGAGAGAAGGGGAAGGCAGGAGGCTGAGGGGGGGAGAAGGGGAAGGTAGGAGGCTGAGAGGAGGGGAAGGCAAGAGGCAGGGAGGGGGAGAGAAGGGGAAGGCGGGAGGCTGCAAGGGGGAGAAAGGGAAGGCAGGAGGCTGCAAGTGGGAGAGAAGAGGAAGGCAGGAGGCTGAGGGGGGAGAGAAGGGGAAGGCAAGAGGCTGAGGGGGGAGAGAAGGGGAAGGCAGGAGGCTGAGGGGGGAGAGAAGGGGAAGGCAGGAGGCTGAGGGGAGAGAGAAGGGGAAGGCAGGAGGCTGAGAGGGGGAGAAGGGGAAGGCAGGAGGCTGACGGGGGAGAGAAGGGGAAGGCAGGAGGCTGAGGGGAGGAGAGGAAGGCAGGAAGCTGAGGGGTGGTGGTGGGAGAGTAGGAAACGGAGGGTGTGGGGAGAGGAAATGGTATGCCATGGCATTGTCAGTGAAGTGCTCAGAGGAAGGAGCATATCATGACACACGCATGAGACACGGGGTAGTAGGGGAGGGGGGATAACTCACCCGTGTGGTTGGAAAACTGGACGGAGTTCACAGTGTCCACCTCAAACCCCAAAACCTGCAGAGAGAGGAGTGTAAGAAGAGACCCCAAAACTGAGTGTCAGGGGATGACCCCAAAACCCGTTTTTACTCTGTTGTAACAGCTGTTTTACTACAGGGGTGAGCTTATATTGTTTCAATGGGGGGGAAAAAAATAGTGGTGTGTTTTGGACCAAACACGTGAAGTCTCCTTTCTGCGCCAGTGACCTCTGTGGGAGAAAACAACAACATCCAGGATCACTCCAAAGAAAAAACTGATGCTGCTAAATGAAAACTAGCAAGTCCCACACAAGAAAACCAGATCCATAAATCACTAATAAATGTCCATGAACATCTCTCCCGTTCACTAATCCACTGATAAACTGAATGCTTTAATGGCACCCCTTAGAAGTACATGGTTATAGACTAACACGGGTAGGGGCTAAATGTGGTAGGGAGGAATAAATAGCAGTGATACCGCCGTGTCTCCTAAAAGGAAGCACAGGCTAAGTACACCGCTACCCTCCGCCACTGCCCTCCTAAACCCGGTGTCAACCACGGACACAAGAATCCTCTCACGGAGGTAGGGGAAGGGAGATAACTCACGGTCTTGACTCGCCGGTCTCCGGTCTGCGATGACGTCACTGGACTGTGACCCGGAAGAGGAAATCAGCGTGCTCCAGCCCAAAGGTGAATATAACAAAAATAGAAAGTTGCGAGGCGGTCACTGCTATCGCAGACACGCAATAAAAATAAAAGGTATTTATTTGTGCATATTACACGGAAAAGTCAGCTGCAGAGCAAACTCTGACGCGTTTCGTTCCTAGCAGGAACTTTGTCAAAGTGCTAGGAACGAAACGCGTCAGAGTTTGCTCTGCAGCTGACTTTTCCGTGTAATATGCACAAATAAATACCTTTTATTTTTATTGCATGTCTGCATTCATACCCCGGCGATAGCAGTGACCGCCTCGCAACTTTCTATCTTTCTATTTCTATTTCTGTGGGAGAAAAGCCTGACATATGATAACGTAATGTATAGGATGTTATGTTTTATCCTGTTATTTTAAGAAACTGTCCTGTATTTACAGTAACTGTATGTTCTTGTAATCCTTTTTCTGTAATCTAAGCACTGTATTTTTATAGATTAAAACATTTAATAAGTGATGCTTTGGGCTCTGCATGAACTGTTACACGCTCTGGAGAGAGTATTTACCTTTTCGGACACATTTTGCTACAACAGATGTGTGTTAAGTGCTTAGTTTTTTCTATAATAAACTGGGACCAGAGACGCCGGCAGATATATTAATGACATATTTTTGCATAATTTCTCGGGTGGTGGTAGCGTATAGATATGTGTAAGGATAAAAATAATATATGCCAGCTGTGTTCCCTTCAGGGACTGAAAAGGTTAAAACAATATATGCCAGCTTCATTTTTCTTAGGGACCAAAATGGTTAATATAATATGTTAGTTTTGTCAGTTTTAGATAAACTGTTTCAGTGTCTCAAACACGGGAAGTAAAACCGCTGAACTTTCGGTCACCCCGCTAATAACTGATTTACTTCTCAGGAATGGCATTTCCAGATAGGATATGTAACCTCAAGCGTCTACTCTGCATGTCTGAATTTAGCTTGTAACTGAGGTTTAGAACTGATGAGGTTTTTTCTGCTTGCCCTTCTGTATAAATACACCGCTCGCCTAATCATTAAACCGATGTAAGAAAGCAGCAGCCTGTGTGTGTTTCTGTGTTCTTACTCTCCGAGCTCGTGCCATCATATCCGAGAACAAGAATATTCGGTGCCGTGGTGAAATCTCCCCGGGTCGAGTTTAGGGTGTGGTGTACCTGCCCTACGAATCGATCACTTGGATCGGATCTAACAATATGCATGGAAGAAGGGGTACCTTGCATCGAAACGTAGCCCCCCTTCTCCCGTTTATTCCCCTGTCCCACTGTTGTCTTACACCTGTGTTCCTTTATCCCTCCCCCCTGGATTTTTCCCACTGTATAGTGTTAACCCCTTCCCCCACCCCCTCTCCTTTTAGTTGTTAGCTCTGTTGTGTGTATACACTGATTTTCCATTGTCTGTTTGTCCTCTATATTTGGCAGTTTGTACAATATATTCTTAATTTATTTGGCATAAACCTAGTGTCATTTTCTCAGTTACTCCGAGTGCTGGGAGCCCTCCAATCCATGTATATAATCCGACAGGAGGGGGTCCCCCCCATGTATATCTCAGACAGGAGGGGGTCCCCCCCATGTACATCTCAGACAGGAGGGGGTCCCCCCCATGTATATCTCAGACAGGAGGGGGTCCCCCCCATGTATATCTCAGACAGGAGGGGGTCCCCCCCATGTATATCTCAGACAGGAGGGGGACCCCCCCATGTATATCTCAGACAGGGGAGGGGTCCCCCCATGTATATCTCAGAAAGGAGGGGGTTCCCCCCATGTATATCTCAGACAGGAGGGGTCCCCCCCCATGTATATCTCAGACAGGAGGGGTCCCCCCCCCATGTATATCTCAGACAGGAGGGGGTCCCCCCCATGTATGTCTCAGACAGGAGGGGGTCCCTCCATGTATACAGTCACGTGAAAAAGAAAGTGCACCCTCTTTGAATTCTATGGTTTTACATCTCAGGACATAATAACAATCATCTGTTCCTTAGCAGGTCTTAAAATTAGGTAAATACAACCTCAGATGAACAACAACACATGACATATTACACAGTGTGTGTGTGTGTGTGTGTACACATGACATATTACACTGTGTCATGATTTAACAAAAATAAAGCCAAAATCGAGAAGCTATGTATGAAAAACTAAGTGCATCCTTACTGCTTCCATAGGAATTAACTGGTCTGGAGCATTCAGGTGTTAACACAATGCCAAGGAGGAAAGACATCAGCAATGATCTTAGAGAAGCAATTGTTGCTGCCCATCAATCTGGGAAGTGTTATAAGGCCATTTCCAAACAATTTAAAGTCCATAATTCTACAGTGAGAAAGATTATTCAAAAGTGGAAAACATTCAAGACAGTTGCCAATCTTCAGAGGAGTGGACGTATGACGAAGCCACTAATTGAGTCAGCTGTGCTGAAGCAGGGATATCCTGAAAATCTGGCCTGTTTGCGGCCCTCGAGGACTGGAGTTCTGCAGGCCTGCATTTAAGGGATCAGTCACAAGGAAAAACACAGTAATTAAATAAAATTAGGTTTATTTTGGATAAGACCTCGGAAACACACAAGAAAATACAAAAATATACACACTTACGGGGTCTGGGGAATGAGATCTACCTTTCCTAGGTGCAGGGACCCACTTCAAATGGGTTTACCCTGTCTGCTTCTCTGCTTCAGGATAGAGAGCTGCACACAGCAGCCACCCTGACATGTACCTCCAGCTGGTCACAGTCCAACTCCACACTCCTTCCCAGAGGTGGACTTGTGATGACCTCCACATTCCTTCCCAGAGGTGGACTTGTGATGACCTCCACACTCCTTCCCAGAGGTGGACTTGTGATGACCTCCACATTCCTTCCCAGAGGTGGACTTGTGATGACCTCCACACTCCTTCCCAGAGGTGGACTTGTGATGACCTCCACACTCCTTCCCAGAGGTGGACTTGTGATGACCTCCACACTCCTTCCCAGAGGTGGACTTGTGATGACCTCCACACTCCTTCCCAGAGGTGGACTTCTGAAGGACTGATTAGCAGTGTTCCTTAGGCTTGGTCCCCACTGGCTGCTGCAGCGCCTGCGGGGACATGAGCCGCCTCTGAATGGGGCCGGGCCCACTGTAAGGGGTGGCCACCGCGCTGCGCGGCAAGTTTTTCTTGCAGAACCGAAATTTGAGATTAACACTGGCGATAGAGCGCTAGGCCACAGCCCCGCTGGTTCAGCCAATGAAGGCGAACCTGCTGGGTGACGTGAGGCCGGTTCCATACGCTCTGGTTCTTCCTCAGACAAGAACTCAAAGTCTTTGTGAGGAATCCCCGCAGCCCCCAGTTCCTGCTGCCGCAGAGCGCCGATACCCGTTAACCCTTGCACAACTAACCAGTGCGGGTCGGTCCCCGGACCAGTGGGACAGCTCTACCGGTAATCGCACCAAGAACCAGGACTGGTTTTATCTGTGTGCGCCCGTTCTCCAAGCGGCCCCCAGGACATTGCTGTACCCCATAACGGACTGTTTCCCCAACCCGGAAACAGAGGGACTATTGCGGCTCCCCCGGCACCACCTCCGGGTAACCTGCCCCGTGGGGAGAACCCCAAATCTATCCCGGGTTAGAGGTGGGTCACACAGTGGATAATTGTGCGTTTTGTGTGAAGCCAGGACTGGTTCTTGGCTGCCTGCCCTCCCTGGCAGTAAGCCCTGGTAAGAGCAGGCCTGCCAGTACCCATCATGGGTTTTCCCCACTCCCTGCAGTGTCCTTGAGTTACAAGGGAGGAGGTGGACCTAGGCCTGAGTATACCCAATCCTGGGTCAGACCTGGTGCCCTCCTCCTGGCAATACTTAAGGGGATTGTCGCCCAAATTTAGTCAGTGCCTCTCCCCACTTCAGAGAGTCAGGTCACCCACAGGTTGCCCGAATAGTGGCCTTCTCTGTTCCTCTTCCCCTCGGAGAGAGCGAGTGTGCACCTTACCTTGGCTCCTGATACTGGGGGTTGGTAAGAGCTGGGACTGCTGCGGGGGCCCTGACCCGTAGTGCAGGTCCAGGGACCATCCTACAGCTGGGTATCCGAGCCAGACACTGTATTGGGCAGACGCCTGCCGTGGCTGTGTGGCCGACAGAATAAACCGTTCCTGTTTATACACCTCCTGCCCGGTGTGTGATCTTACAGGGGAAGGAGAGGGGTCGTTTCTACCGTAGGAGATCGCCACCATACTTCTGGAGCCTGCGGCAGGTGGAGGCGCTGCGCTGCTAGGGAACCACGTGGGGTATGTACCCCAGGAACCTGTCCTGTGTCCCCACAAACATCGGCGGACGACTCAGCCCTCCTGCTTACCAACAGGTAGCACGTACCACACCCGCTGTAATGGCGGAATCTCCCAGGGGGGGCGGGAAACACCGTTGCATGCCGGTCTGCTCAGTACCGTTACGGCCGCGTTATAGGAGGGGGGGGGGCGCGTTATAGGAGGAGGGGGGGAGCGTTATAGGAGGAGGGGGGGCGCGTTATAGGAGGAGGGGGGGCGCGTTATAGGAGGAGGGGGGCGCGTTATAGGGAGGAGGGGGGGCGCGTTATAGGGAGGAGGGGGGGGCGCGTTATAGGGAGGAGGGGGGGCGCGTTATAGGGAGGAGGGGGGGGCGCGTTATAGGGAGGAGGGGGGGGCGCGTTATAGGAGGAGGCTGCCCCCTCCTACCTTCTAATACTGACACCCCCGGGTTTTATTACCCCCCATTGTGCCCCCCCAGCGCACTCACCTGTAAGGGGAACGCGGCGGCTTTATTTCCCACATACCCCCGCACCACGTGACTCTGGATGGAAAGTACCCGGCACTCGCTGGCTCCGGGGGCATCCATGGGGCAACTGGAGGGGCAAGCTGGAGATCCGGGGGCATCCATGGGGCAGCTGGAGGTGCAAGCACCGCCGGGAAGATGGAGATCCGGGGGCTGAACAGAGACCGAGACAGGCAGCGCCAGGGACACCTAACCACAGAGGAGGAGGAGAAGAGACAGTGAGTGGGGGGGGAGGCTGAGGAGAGAGAGAGATGGGGGAGAAGAGTATGAGAGAGAGGGGGGAGAGAGTATGAGAGAGAGGGGGGAGAGAGTATGAGAGAGATGGGGGAGGCTGAGGAGAGAGAGATGGGGGAGAGTATGAGAGAGAGAGGGGGGAGAAAGTATGAGAGAGAGGGGGGAGAGAGTATGAGAGAGAGGGGGGAGAGAGTATGAGAGAGATGGGGGGTATGAGAGAGATGGGGGAGAGTATGAGAGAGAGATGGGGGAGAGTATGAGAGAGAGATGGGGGAGAGTATGAGAGAGATGGGTGGGAGAGTATGAGAGAGGGAGAGTATGAGACAGATGGGGGGGTGGGGGAGAGTATGAGAGGGGGGAGAGTATGAGAGAGAGATGGGGGAGAGTATGAGAGAGATGGGGGAGAGTATGAGAGAGATGGGGGGGGGGAGAGTATGAGAGGGGGAGAGTATGAGACAGATGGGGGGGTGGGGGAGAGTATGAGAGGGGGGAGAGAGTATGTGTCCTGGAACAGGATTGTCTATTTCTGTTCCCCCCCCCCCCCCTTATCGCAGCTTACGGCTGAGTCCATGGTGCCTTCGCCCGTGCGGAGGCGCGCTGAGGGAGAGCGGGTGCTTTCCCTGGCCTAAGTTCCCGCGTCGTCCGGGGGCGGGCCGGAGACGTCACGGAGCTGGTTCGCCCTCAATGGGCGAACCGCTCACGTGACCGGCCCTGCGCTCTTGTGAGCGCCAAAACTAAAAAAAAAATGTAAGACCTACGCCTCCGCACGCCTGCGCGAGCCCCTGCTAAAGCCGCTCTCATTGTGGCTGCAGGGGCTCAGTGACAAGCGTCAGCGCTGACCATGGACGCAGCTTTACACTGCTACACAGAACCTGCAGCCCCTACGCAGCAAAACATGCAGCTTTACACTGCTACACAGAACCTGCAGCCCCTACACAGCAAAACATGCAGCTTTACACTGCTACACAGAACCTGCAGCCCCTACACAGCAAAACATGCAGCTTTACACTGCTACACAGAGCCTGCAGCCCCTACACAGCAAAACATGCAGCTTTACACTGCTACACAGAGCCTGCAGCCCCTACACAGCAAAACATGCAGCTTTACACTGCTACACAGAACCTGCAGCCCCTACACAGCAAAACATGCAGCTTTACACTGCTACACAGAACCTGCAGCCCCTACACAGCAAAACAAGCAGCTTTACACCGCTACACAGAGCCTGCAGCCCCTACACAGCAAAACATGCAGCTTTACACCGCTACACAGAACCTGCAGCCCCTACACAGCAAAACATGCAGCTTTACACTACTACACAGAACCTGCAGCCCCTACACAGCAAAACATGCAGCTTTACACCGCTACACAGAACCTGCAGCCCCTACACAGCAAAACAAGCAGCTTTACACCGCTACACAGAACCTGCAGCCCCTACACAGCAAAACATGCAGCTTTACACCTACACAGAGCCTGCAGCCCCTACACAGCAAAACATGCAGCTTTACACTGCTACACAGAACCTGCAGCCCCTACGCAGCAAAACATGCAGCTTTACACCTACACAGAACCTGCAGCCCCTACACAGCAAAACATGCAGCTTTACACCGCTACACAGAACCTGCAGCCCCTACACAGCAAAACATGCAGCTTTACACCTACACAGAACCTGCAGCCCCTACACAGCAAAACATGCAGCTTTACACCTACACAGAACCTGCAGCCCCTACACAGCAAAACATGCAGCTTTACACCTACACAGAACCTGCAGCCCCTACACAGCAAAACAAGCAGCTTTACACTGCTACACAGAACCTGCAGCCCCTACACAGCAAAACATGCAGCTTTACACCTACACAGAACCTGCAGCCCCTACACAGCAAAACAAGCAGCTTTACACCGCTACACAGAGCCTGCAGCCCCTACACAGCAAAACATGCAGCTTTACACCGCTACACAGAACCTGCAGCCCCTACACAGCAAAACATGCAGCTTTACACTACTACACAGAACCTGCAGCCCCTACACAGCAAAACATGCAGCTTTACACCGCTACACAGAACCTGCAGCCCCTACACAGCAAAACAAGCAGCTTTACACCGCTACACAGAACCTGCAGCCCCTACACAGCAAAACATGCAGCTTTACACCTACACAGAGCCTGCAGCCCCTACACAGCAAAACATGCAGCTTTACACTGCTACACAGAACCTGCAGCCCCTACACAGCAAAACATGCAGCTTTACACCTACACAGAACCTGCAGCCCCTACACAGCAAAACAAGCAGCTTTACACCGCTACACAGAGCCTGCAGCCCCTACACAGCAAAACATGCAGCTTTACACCTACACAGAACCTGCAGCCCCTACACAGCAAAACATGCAGCTTTACACTGCTACACAGAGCCTGCAGCCCCTACACAGCAAAACAAGCAGCTTTACACTGCTACACAGAGCCTGCAGCCCCTACACAGCAAAACATGCAGCTTTACACTGCTACACAGAACCTGCAGCCCCTACACAGCAAAACATGCAGCTTTACACCTACACAGAACCTGCAGCCCCTACACAGCAAAACAAGCAGCTTTACACCGCTACACAGAGCCTGCAGCCCCTACACAGCAAAACATGCAGCTTTACACCTACACAGAACCTGCAGCCCCTACACAGCAAAACATGCAGCTTTACACTGCTACACAGAGCCTGCAGCCCCTACACAGCAAAACAAGCAGCTTTACACTGCTACACAGAGCCTGCAGCCCCTACACAGCAAAACATGCAGCTTTACACCGCTACACAGAACCTGCAGCCCCTACACAGCAAAACATGCAGCTTTACACTGCTACACAGAACCTGCAGCCCCTACACAGCAAAACATGCAGCTTTACACCGCTACACAGATCCTGCAGCCCCTACACAGCAAAACAAGCAGCTTTACACCGCTACACAGAGCCTGCAGCCCCTACACAGCAAAACATGCAGCTTTACACCTACACAGAACCTGCAGCCCCTACACAGCAAAACATGCAGCTTTACACCGCTACACAGAGCCTGCAGCCCCTACACAGCAAAACATGCAGCTTTACACCGCTACACAGAGCCTGCAGCCCCTACACAGCAAAACATGCAGCTTTACACCTACACAGAACCTGCAGCCCCTACACAGCAAAACAAGCAGCTTTACACTGCTACACAGAACCTGCAGCCCCTACACAGCAAAACATGCAGCTTTACACCGCTACACAGAACCTGCAGCCCCTACACAGCAAAACAAGCAGCTTTACACTGCTACACAGAGCCTGCAGCCCCTACACAGCAAAACATGCAGCTTTACACCGCTACACAGAACCTGCAGCCCCTACACAGCAAAACATGCAGCTTTACACTGCTACACAGAACCTGCAGCCCCTACACAGCAAAACATGCAGCTTTACACCGCTACACAGAACCTGCAGCCCCTACACAGCAAAACAAGCAGCTTTACACCTACACAGAGCCTGCAGCCCCTACACAGCAAAACAAGCAGCTTTACACTGCTACACAGAACCTGCAGCCCCTACACAGCAAAACATGCAGCTTTACACCGCTACACAGAGCCTGCAGCCCCTACACAGCAAAACATGCAGCTTTACACCGCTACACAGAACCTGCAGCCCCTACACAGCAAAACAAGCAGCTTTACACCTACACAGAACCTGCAGCCCCTACACAGCAAAACATGCAGCTTTACACCTACACAGAACCTGCAGCCCCTACACAGCAAAACATGCAGCTTTACACCTACACAGAACCTGCAGCCCCTACACAGCAAAACATGCAGCTTTACACCTACACAGAGCCTGCAGCCCCTACACAGCAAAACATGCAGCTTTACACCGCTACACAGAACCTGCAGCCCCTACACAGCAAAACATGCAGCTTTACACTGCTACACAGAACCTGCAGCCCCTACACAGCAAAACAAGCAGCTTTACACCGCTACACAGAACCTGCAGCCCCTACACAGCAAAACATGCAGCTTTACACTGCTACACAGAACCTGCAGCCCCTACACAGCAAAACATGCAGCTTTACACCTACACAGAACCTGCAGCCCCTACACAGCAAAACATGCAGCTTTACACCTACACAGAGCCTGCAGCCCCTACACAGCAAAACATGCAGCTTTACACTGCTACACAGAACCTGCAGCCCCTACACAGCAAAACATGCAGCTTTACACCTACACAGAACCTGCAGCCCCTACACAGCAAAACAAGCAGCTTTACACTGCTACACAGAACCTGCAGCCCCTACACAGCAAAACATGCAGCTTTACACCTACACAGAACCTGCAGCCCCTACACAGCAAAACAAGCAGCTTTACACTGCTACACAGAACCTGCAGCCCCTACACAGCAAAACATGCAGCTTTACACCTACACAGAACCTGCAGCCCCTACACAGCAAAACATGCAGCTTTACACCGCTACACAGAACCTGCAGCCCCTACACAGCAAAACATGCAGCTTTACACTGCTACACAGAACCTGCAGCCCCTACACAGCAAAACATGCAGCTTTACACCGCTACACAGAACCTGCAGCCCCTACACAGCAAAACAAGCAGCTTTACACCTACACAGAGCCTGCAGCCCCTACACAGCAAAACAAGCAGCTTTACACCTACACAGAACCTGCAGCCCCTACACAGCAAAACATGCAGCTTTACACCGCTACACAGAACCTGCAGCCCCTACACAGCAAAACAAGCAGCTTTACACCTACACAGAGCCTGCAGCCCCTACACAGCAAAACATGCAGCTTTACACTGCTACACAGAACCTGCAGCCCCTACACAGCAAAACATGCAGCTTTACACCGCTACACAGAACCTGCAGCCCCTACACAGCAAAACATGCAGCTTTACACCGCTACACAGAGCCTGCAGCCCCTACACAGCAAAACATGCAGCTTTACACCGCTACACAGAGCCTGCAGCCCCTACACAGCAAAACAAGCAGCTTTACACCGCTACACAGAACCTGCAGCCCCTACACAGCAAAACATGCAGCTTTACACTGCTACACAGAACCTGCAGCCCCTACACAGCAAAACATGCAGCTTTACACTGCTACACAGAACCTGCAGCCCCTACACAGCAAAACAAGCAGCTTTACACTGCTACACAGAGCCTGCAGCCCCTACACAGCAAAACAAGCAGCTTTACACCGCTACACAGAGCCTGCAGCCCCTACACAGCAAAACATGCAGCTTTACACTGCTACACAGAGCCTGCAGCCCCTACACAGCAAAACATGCAGCTTTACACCTACACAGAACCTGCAGCCCCTACGCAGCAAAACAAGCAGCTTTACACTGCTACACAGAGCCTGCAGCCCCTACACAGCAAAACATGCAGCTTTACACCGCTACACAGAACCTGCAGCCCATACACAGCAAAACAAGCAGCTTTACACCGCTACACAGAACCTGCAGCCCCTACACAGCAAAACATGCAGCTTTACACTGCTACACAGAGCCTGCAGCCCCTACACAGCAAAACATGCAGCTTTACACTGCTACACAGAACCTGCAGCCCCTACACAGCAAAACATGCAGCTTTACACCGCTACACAGAACCTGCAGCCCCTACACAGCAAAACAAGCAGCTTTACACCGCTACACAGAGCCTGCAGCCCCTACACAGCAAAACATGCAGCTTTACACTGCTACACAGAACCTGCAGCCCCTACACAGCAAAACAAGCAGCTTTACACCGCTACACAGAACCTGCAGCCCCTACACAGCAAAACATGCAGCTTTACACCGCTACACAGAACCTGCAGCCCCTACACAGCAAAACATGCAGCTTTACACCGCTACACAGAGCCTGCAGCCCCTACACAGCAAAACATGCAGCTTTACACCGCTACACAGAACCTGCAGCCCCTACACAGCAAAACATGCAGCTTTACACCTACACAGAACCTGCAGCCCCTACACAGCAAAACAAGCAGCTTTACACCTACACAGAACCTGCAGCCCCTACACAGCAAAACATGCAGCTTTACACCGCTACACAGAACCTGCAGCCCCTACACAGCAAAACAAGCAGCTTTACACCTACACAGAGCCTGCAGCCCCTACACAGCAAAACATGCAGCTTTACACCTACACAGAACCTGCAGCCCCTACACAGCAAAACAAGCAGCTTTACACTGCTACACAGAACCTGCAGCCCCTACACAGCAAAACATGCAGCTTTACACCGCTACACAGAACCTGCAGCCCCTACACAGCAAAACATGCAGCTTTACACCGCTACACAGAACCTGCAGCCCCTACACAGCAAAACATGCAGCTTTACACCTACACAGAACCTGCAGCCCCTACACAGCAAAACAAGCAGCTTTACACCGCTACACAGAACCTGCAGCCCCTACACAGCAAAACATGCAGCTTTACACTGCTACACAGAGCCTGCAGCCCCTACACAGCAAAACAAGCAGCTTTACACCGCTACACAGAACCTGCAGCCCCTACACAGCAAAACATGCAGCTTTACACCGCTACACAGAGCCTGCAGCCCCTACACAGCAAAACAAGCAGCTTTACACCTACACAGAACCTGCAGCCCCTACACAGCAAAACATGCAGCTTTACACTGCTACACAGAACCTGCAGCCCCTACACAGCAAAACATGCAGCTTTACACCGCTACACAGAGCCTGCAGCCCCTACACAGCAAAACAAGCAGCTTTACACCTACACAGAACCTGCAGCCCCTACACAGCAAAACATGCAGCTTTACACTGCTACACAGAACCTGCAGCCCCTACACAGCAAAACAAGCAGCTTTACACCTACACAGAACCTGCAGCCCCTACACAGCAAAACATGCAGCTTTACACTGCTACACAGAACCTGCAGCCCCTACACAGCAAAACATGCAGCTTTACACCTACACAGAACCTGCAGCCCCTACACAGCAAAACATGCAGCTTTACACTGCTACACAGAACCTGCAGCCCCTACACAGCAAAACATGCAGCTTTACACTGCTACACAGAACCTGCAGCCCCTACGCAGCAAAACATGCAGCTTTACACCTACACAGAACCTGCAGCCCCTACACAGCAAAACAAGCAGCTTTACACCTACACAGAACCTGCAGCCCCTACACAGCAAAACAAGCAGCTTTACACCTACACAGAGCCTGCAGCCCCTACACAGCAAAACATGCAGCTTTACACCGCTACACAGAACCTGCAGCCCCTACACAGCAAAACATGCAGCTTTACACCTACACAGAGCCTGCAGCCCCTACACAGCAAAACATGCAGCTTTACACCTACACAGAACCTGCAGCCCCTACACAGCAAAACAAGCAGCTTTACACTGCTACACAGAACCTGCAGCCCCTACACAGCAAAACATGCAGCTTTACACTGCTACACAGAACCTGCAGCCCCTACACAGCAAAACAAGCAGCTTTACACTGCTACACAGAACCTGCAGCCCCTACACAGCAAAACATGCAGCTTTACACCTACACAGAGCCTGCAGCCCCTACACAGCAAAACAAGCAGCTTTACACCTACACAGAACCTGCAGCCCCTACACAGCAAAACAAGCAGCTTTACACTGCTACACAGAGCCTGCAGCCCCTACACAGCAAAACATGCAGCTTTACACCTACACAGAACCTGCAGCCCCTACACAGCAAAACATGCAGCTTTACACCGCTACACAGAACCTGCAGCCCCTACACAGCAAAACATGCAGCTTTACACTGCTACACAGAACCTGCAGCCCCTACACAGCAAAACATGCAGCTTTACACCTACACAGAACCTGCAGCCCCTACACAGCAAAACAAGCAGCTTTACACTGCTACACAGAACCTGCAGCCCCTACACAGCAAAACATGCAGCTTTACACTGCTACACAGAACCTGCAGCCCCTACACAGCAAAACAAGCAGCTTTACACTGCTACACAGAGCCTGCAGCCCCTACACAGCAAAACAAGCAGCTTTACACCTACACAGAGCCTGCAGCCCCTACACAGCAAAACATGCAGCTTTACACCGCTACACAGAACCTGCAGCCCCTACACAGCAAAACAAGCAGCTTTACACTGCTACACAGAACCTGCAGCCCCTACACAGCAAAACATGCAGCTTTACACTGCTACACAGAACCTGCAGCCCCTACACAGCAAAACAAGCAGCTTTACACTGCTACACAGAACCTGCAGCCCCTACACAGCAAAACAAGCAGCTTTACACTGCTACACAGAACCTGCAGCCCCTACACAGCAAAACATGCAGCTTTACACCGCTACACAGAACCTGCAGCCCCTACACAGCAAAACAAGCAGCTTTACACCGCTACACAGAACCTGCAGCCCCTACACAGCAAAACATGCAGCTTTACACCGCTACACAGAACCTGCAGCCCCTACACAGCAAAACATGCAGCTTTACACTGCTACACAGAACCTGCAGCCCCTACACAGCAAAACATGCAGCTTTACACTGCTACACAGAACCTGCAGCCCCTACACAGCAAAACATGCAGCTTTACACCGCTACACAGAGCCTGCAGCCCCTACACAGCAAAACAAGCAGCTTTACACCGCTACACAGAACCTGCAGCCCCTACACAGCAAAACATGCAGCTTTACACTGCTACACAGAACCTGCAGCCCCTACACAGCAAAACATGCAGCTTTACACTGCTACACAGAACCTGCAGCCCCTACACAGCAAAACATGCAGCTTTACACCGCTACACAGAACCTGCAACCCCTACACAGCAAAACATGCAGCTTTACACCTACACAGAACCTGCAGCCCCTACACAGCAAAACATGCAGCTTTACACCTACACAGAGCCTGCAGCCCCTACACAGCAAAACATGCAGCTTTACACCGCTACACAGAACCTGCAGCCCCTACACAGCAAAACATGCAGCTTTACACCTACACAGAACCTGCAGCCCCTACACAGCAAAACATGCAGCTTTACACCTACACAGAACCTGCAGCCCCTACACAGCAAAACATGCAGCTTTACACCGCTACACAGAACCTGCAGCCCCTACACAGCAAAACATGCAGCTTTACACTGCTACACAGAACCTGCAGCCCCTACACAGCAAAACATGCAGCTTTACACTGCTACACAGAGCCTGCAGCCCCTACACAGCAAAACAAGCAGCTTTACACCGCTACACAGAACCTGCAGCCCCTACACAGCAAAACAAGCAGCTTTACACTGCTACACAGAACCTGCAGCCCCTACACAGCAAAACATGCAGCTTTACACCGCTACACAGAACCTGCAGCCCCTACACAGCAAAACATGCAGCTTTACACTGCTACACAGAACCTGCAGCCCCTACACAGCAAAACATGCAGCTTTACACCGCTACACAGAACCTGCAGCCCCTACACAGCAAAACATGCAGCTTTACACTGCTACACAGAACCTGCAGCCCCTACACAGCAAAACAAGCAGCTTTACACTGCTACACAGAGCCTGCAGCCCCTACACAGCAAAACAAGCAGCTTTACACTGCTACACAGAACCTGCAGCCCCTACACAGCAAAACATGCAGCTTTACACCGCTACACAGAACCTGCAGCCCCTACACAGCAAAACATGCAGCTTTACACTGCTACACAGAGCCTGCAGCCCCTACACAGCAAAACATGCAGCTTTACACTGCTACACAGAACCTGCAGCCCCTACACAGCAAAACATGCAGCTTTACACCGCTACACAGAACCTGCAGCCCCTACACAGCAAAACAAGCAGCTTTACACTGCTACACAGAACCTGCAGCCCCTACACAGCAAAACAAGCAGCTTTACACTGCTACACAGAACCTGCAGCCCCTACACAGCAAAACAAGCAGCTTTACACTGCTACACAGAACCTGCAGCCCCTACACAGCAAAACATGCAGCTTTACACCTACACAGAGCCTGCAGCCCCTACACAGCAAAACATGCAGCTTTACACTGCTACACAGAACCTGCAGCCCCTACACAGCAAAACATGCAGCTTTACACTGCTACACAGAACCTGCAGCCCCTACACAGCAAAACATGCAGCTTTACACTGCTACACAGAGCCTGCAGCCCCTACACAGCAAAACAAGCAGCTTTACACCGCTACACAGAACCTGCAGCCCCTACACAGCAAAACATGCAGCTTTACACTGCTACACAGAGCCTGCAGCCCCTACACAGCAAAACAAGCAGCTTTACACCTACACAGAGCCTGCAGCCCCTACACAGCAAAACATGCAGCTTTACACTGCTACACAGAACCTGCAGCCCCTACACAGGAAAACATGCAGCTTTACACTGCTACACAGAACCTGCAGCCCCTACACAGCAAAACATGCAGCTTTACACTGCTACACAGAACCTGCAGCCCCTACACAGCAAAACAAGCAGCTTTACACCGCTACACAGAGCCTGCAGCCCCTACACAGCAAAACATGCAGCTTTACACCTACACAGAGCCTGCAGCCCCTACACAGCAAAACATGCAGCTTTACACCTACACAGAACCTGCAGCCCCTACACAGCAAAACAAGCAGCTTTACACCGCTACACAGAACCTGCAGCCCCTACACAGCAAAACATGCAGCTTTACACTGCTACACAGAACCTGCAGCCCCTACACAGCAAAACATGCAGCTTTACACCGCTACACAGAACCTGCAGCCCCTACACAGCAAAACAAGCAGCTTTACACTGCTACACAGAACCTGCAGCCCCTACACAGCAAAACAAGCAGCTTTACACTGCTACACAGAACCTGCAGCCCCTACACAGCAAAACAAGCAGCTTTACACTGCTACACAGAACCTGCAGCCCCTACACAGCAAAACAAGCAGCTTTACACTGCTACACAGAACCTGCAGCCCCTACACAGCAAAACAAGCAGCTTTACACTGCTACACAGAGCCTGCAGCCCCTACACAGCAAAACAAGCAGCTTTACACCTACACAGAACCTGCAGCCCCTACACAGCAAAACATGCAGCTTTACACCTACACAGAACCTGCAGCCCCTACACAGCAAAACAAGCAGCTTTACACTGCTACACAGAGCCTGCAGCCCCTACACAGCAAAACATGCAGCTTTACACCTACACAGAGCCTGCAGCCCCTACACAGCAAAACATGCAGCTTTACACCTACACAGAACCTGCAGCCCCTACACAGCAAAACATGCAGCTTTACACCGCTACACAGAACCTGCAGCCCCTACACAGCAAAACAAGCAGCTTTACACCGCTACACAGAACCTGCAGCCCCTACACAGCAAAACAAGCAGCTTTACACCTACACAGAACCTGCAGCCCCTACACAGCAAAACATGCAGCTTTACACCGCTACACAGAACCTGCAGCCCCTACACAGCAAAACATGCAGCTTTACACCGCTACACAGAACCTGCAGCCCCTACACAGCAAAACAAGCAGCTTTACACCTACACAGAACCTGTAGCCCCTACACAGCAAAACAAGCAGCTTTACACCTACACAGAACCTGCAGCCCCTACACAGCAAAACATGCAGCTTTACACCGCTACACAGAACCTGCAGCCCCTACACAGCAAAACATGCAGCTTTACACCGCTACACAGAACCTGCAGCCCCTACACAGCAAAACATGCAGCTTTACACCTACACAGAACCTGCAGCCCCTACACAGCAAAACAAGCAGCTTTACACTGCTACACAGAACCTGCAGCCCCTACACAGCAAAACATGCAGCTTTACACTGCTACACAGAACCTGCAGCCCCTACACAGCAAAACATGCAGCTTTACACCGCTACACAGAACCTGCAGCCCCTACACAGCAAAACATGCAGCTTTACACTGCTACACAGAGCCTGCAGCCCCTACACAGCAAAACATGCAGCTTTACACTGCTACACAGAACCTGCAGCCCCTACACAGCAAAACATGCAGCTTTACACCGCTACACAGAACCTGCAGCCCCTACACAGGAAAACAAGCAGCTTTACACCTACACAGAGCCTCCAGCCCCTACACAGCAAAACCTGCAGCTTTACACTGCTACACAGAACCTGCAGCCCCTACACAGCAAAACAAGCAGCTTTACACCGCTACACAGAACCTGCAGCCCCTACACAGCAAAACATGCAGCTTTACACCTACACAGAGCCTGCAGCCCCTACACAGCAAAACAAGCAGCTTTACACCGCTACACAGAACCTGCAGCCCCTACACAGCAACACAAGCAGCTTTACACCTACACAGAACCTGCAGCCCCTACACAGCAAAACATGCAGCTTTACACCTACACAGAGCCTGCAGCCCCTACACAGCAAAACAAGCAGCTTTACACCTACACAGAACCTGCAGCCCCTACACAGCAAAACATGCAGCTTTACACTGCTACACAGAACCTGCAGCCCCTACACCGCAAAACATGCAGCTTTACACCTACACAGAACCTGCAGCCCCTACACAGCAAAACATGCAGCTTTACACCTACACAGAGCCTGCAGCCCCTACACAGCAAAACATGCAGCTTTACACCTACACAGAGCCTGCAGCCCCTACACAGCAAAACAAGCAGCTTTACACCGCTACACAGAACCTGCAGCCCCTACACAGCAAAACAAGCAGCTTTACACCTACACAGAGCCTGCAGCCCCTACACAGCAAAACATGCAGCTTTACACCGCTACACAGAACCTGCAGCCCCTACACAGCAAAACATGCAGCTTTACACCGCTACACAGAACCTGCAGCCCCTACACAGCAAAACAAGCAGCTTTACACCTACACAGAACCTGCAGCCCCTACACAGCAAAACATGCAGCTTTACACCGCTACACAGAACCTGCAGCCCCTACACAGCAAAACAAGCAGCTTTACACCTACACAGAACCTGCAGCCCCTACACAGCAAAACATGCAGCTTTACACCGCTACACAGAGCCTGCAGCCCCTACACAGCAAAACATGCAGCTTTACACTGCTACACAGAGCCTGCAGCCCCTACACAGCAAAACATGCAGCTTTACACTGCTACACAGAACCTGCAGCCCCTACACAGCAAAACATGCAGCTTTACACCGCTACACAGAGCCTGCAGCCCCTACACAGCAAAACATGCAGCTTTACACCTACACAGAACCTGCAGCCCCTACACAGCAAAACATGCAGCTTTACACCGCTACACAGAACCTGCAGCCCCTACACAGCAAAACAAGCAGCTTTACACTACTACACAGAACCTGCAGCCCCTACACAGCAAAACAAGCAGCTTTACACTGCTACACAGAACCTGCAGCCCCTACACAGCAAAACATGCAGCTTTACACTGCTACACAGAGCCTGCAGCCCCTACACAGCAAAACATGCAGCTTTACACCTACACAGAGCCTGCAGCCCCTACACAGCAAAACCTGCAGCTTTACACTGCTACACAGAACCTGCAGCCCCTACACAGCAAAACATGCAGCTTTACACCTACACAGAACCTGCAGCCCCTACACAGCAAAACAAGCAGCTTTACACTGCTACACAGAGCCTGCAGCCCCTACACAGCAAAACAAGCAGCTTTACACCGCTACACAGAACCTGCAGCCCCTACACAGCAAAACATGCAGCTTTACACTGCTACACAGAACCTGCAGCCCCTACACAGCAAAACATGCAGCTTTACACCGCTACACAGAACCTGCAGCCCCTACACAGCAAAACATGCAGCTTTACACTGCTACACAGAACCTGCAGCCCCTACACAGCAAAACATGCAGCTTTACACCGCTACACAGAACCTGCAGCCCCTACACAGCAAAACATGCAGCTTTACACCGCTACACAGAGCCTGCAGCCCCTACACAGCAAAACATGCAGCTTTACACTGCTACACAGAGCCTGCAGCCCCTACACAGCAAAACATGCAGCTTTACACTGCTACACAGAACCTGCAGCCCCTACACAGCAAAACATGCAGCTTTACACCTACACAGAACCTGCAGCCCCTACACAGCAAAACATGCAGCTTTACACCGCTACACAGAACCTGCAGCCCCTACACAGCAAAACATGCAGCTTTACACCTACACAGAACCTGCAGCCCCTACACAGCAAAACAAGCAGCTTTACACCGCTACACAGAACCTGCAGCCCCTACACAGCAAAACATGCAGCTTTACACCTACACAGAACCTGCAGCCCCTACACAGCAAAACAAGCAGCTTTACACCTACACAGAACCTGCAGCCCCTACACAGCAAAACATGCAGCTTTACACCGCTACACAGAACCTGCAGCCCCTACACAGCAAAACATGCAGCTTTACACCGCTACACAGAACCTGCAGCCCCTACACAGCAAAACATGCAGCTTTACACTGCTACACAGAACCTGCAGCCCCTACGCAGCAAAACAAGCAGCTTTACACTGCTACACAGAACCTGCAGCCCCTACACAGCAAAACAAGCAGCTTTACACTGCTACACAGAACCTGCAGCCCCTACACAGCAAAACATGCAGCTTTACACCGCTACACAGAGCCTGCAGCCCCTACACAGCAAAACAAGCAGCTTTACACTGCTACACAGAACCTGCAGCCCCTACACAGCAAAACATGCAGCTTTACACTGCTACACAGAACCTGCAGCCCCTACACAGCAAAACAAGCAGCTTTACACCGCTACACAGAACCTGCAGCCCCTACACAGCAAAACATGCAGCTTTACACCGCTACACAGAACCTGCAGCCCCTACACAGCAAAACATGCAGCTTTACACTGCTACACAGAGCCTGCAGCCCCTACACAGCAAAACATGCAGCTTTACACTGCTACACAGAACCTGCAGCCCCTACACAGCAAAACAAGCAGCTTTACACTGCTACACAGAGCCTGCAGCCCCTACACAGCAAAACATGCAGCTTTACACTGCTACACAGAACCTGCAGCCCCTACACAGCAAAACATGCAGCTTTACACTGCTACACAGAACCTGCAGCCCCTACACAGCAAAACATGCAGCTTTACACTGCTACACAGAGCCTGCAGCCCCTACACAGCAAAAC
Source organism: Ascaphus truei (assembly GCF_040206685.1). NCBI lineage: Eukaryota > Metazoa > Chordata > Amphibia > Anura > Ascaphidae > Ascaphus > Ascaphus truei. Next base: position 106,513 of record NW_027457127.1, on the reverse strand, counting down.
ATGCAGCTTTACACCGCTACACAGAGCCTGCAGCCCCTACACAGCAAAACATGCAGCTTTACACTGCTACACAGAACCTGCAGCCCCTACACAGCAAAACATGCAGCTTTACACTGCTACACAGAACCTGCAGCCCCTACACAGCAAAACATGCAGCTTTACACCGCTACACAGAACCTGCAGCCCCTACACAGCAAAACAAGCAGCTTTACACCGCTACACAGAACCTGCAGCCCCTACACAGCAAAACATGCAGCTTTACACCGCTACACAGAGCCTGCAGCCCCTACACAGCAAAACATGCAGCTTTACACCTACACAGAACCTGCAGCCCCTACACAGCAAAACATGCAGCTTTACACCGCTACACAGAGCCTGCAGCCCCTACACAGCAAAACATGCAGCTTTACACCTACACAGAACCTGCAGCCCCTACACAGCAAAACATGCAGCTTTACACTGCTACACAGAGCCTGCAGCCCCTACACAGCAAAACAAGCAGCTTTACACTGCTACACAGAACCTGCAGCCCCTACACAGCAAAACATGCAGCTTTACACCGCTACACAGAGCCTGCAGCCCCTACACAGCAAAACATGCAGCTTTACACTGCTACACAGAACCTGCAGCCCCTACACAGCAAAACATGCAGCTTTACACTGCTACACAGAACCTGCAGCCCCTACACAGCAAAACAAGCAGCTTTACACTGCTACACAGAGCCTGCAGCCCCTACACAGCAAAACATGCAGCTTTACACTGCTACACAGAACCTGCAGCCCCTACACAGCAAAACAAGCAGCTTTACACTGCTACACAGAGCCTGCAGCCCCTACACAGCAAAACAAGCAGCTTTACACCGCTACACAGAACCTGCAGCCCCTACACAGCAAAACATGCAGCTTTACACTGCTACACAGAACCTGCAGCCCCTACACAGCAAAACAAGCAGCTTTACACCGCTACACAGAACCTGCAGCCCCTACACAGCAAAACAAGCAGCTTTACACCGCTACACAGAACCTGCAGCCCCTACACAGCAAAACATGCAGCTTTACACTGCTACACAGAACCTGCAGCCCCTACACAGCAAAACATGCAGCTTTACACCGCTACACAGAACCTGCAGCCCCTACACAGCAAAACAAGCAGCTTTACACCTACACAGAACCTGCAGCCCCTACACAGCAAAACATGCAGCTTTACACCTACACAGAGCCTGCAGCCCCTACACAGCAAAACATGCAGCTTTACACTGCTACACAGAACCTGCAGCCCCTACACAGCAAAACATGCAGCTTTACACCGCTACACAGAACCTGCAGCCCCTACACAGCAAAACATGCAGCTTTACACTGCTACACAGAACCTGCAGCCCCTACACAGCAAAACATGCAGCTTTACACCGCTACACAGAACCTGCAGCCCCTACACAGCAAAACATGCAGCTTTACACCTACACAGAACCTGCAGCCCCTACACAGCAAAACATGCAGCTTTACACCTACACAGAGCCTGCAGCCCCTACACAGCAAAACATGCAGCTTTACACCGCTACAGAGCCTGCAGCCCCTACACAGCAAAACAAGCAGCTTTACACCTACACAGAACCTGCAGCCCCTACACAGCAAAACATGCAGCTTTACACCTACACAGAACCTGCAGCCCCTACACAGCAAAACATGCAGCTTTACACCTACACAGAACCTGCAGCCCCTACACAGCAAAACATGCAGCTTTACACCTACACAGAACCTGCAGCCCCTACACAGCAAAACATGCAGCTTTACACCTACACAGAGCCTGCAGCCCCTACACAGCAAAACATGCAGCTTTACACTGCTACACAGAACCTGCAGCCCCTACACAGCAAAACATGCAGCTTTACACCTACACAGAACCTGCAGCCCCTACACAGCAAAACATGCAGCTTTACACCGCTACACAGAACCTGCAGCCCCTACACAGCAAAACATGCAGCTTTACACCTACACAGAGCCTGCAGCCCCTACACAGCAAAACATGCAGCTTTACACTGCTACACAGAACCTGCAGCCCCTACACAGCAAAACAAGCAGCTTTACACCGCTACACAGAGCCTGCAGCCCCTACACAGCAAAACATGCAGCTTTACACCGCTACACAGAACCTGCAGCCCCTACACAGCAAAACAAGCAGCTTTACACTGCTACACAGAGCCTGCAGCCCCTACACAGCAAAACATGCAGCTTTACACTGCTACACAGAACCTGCAGCCCCTACACAGCAAAACATGCAGCTTTACACTGCTACACAGAACCTGCAGCCCCTACACAGCAAAACATGCAGCTTTACACTGCTACACAGAACCTGCAGCCCCTACACAGCAAAACATGCAGCTTTACACTGCTACACAGAACCTGCAGCCCCTACACAGCAAAACATGCAGCTTTACACTGCTACACAGAACCTGCAGCCCCTACACAGCAAAACAAGCAGCTTTACACTGCTACACAGAACCTGCAGCCCCTACACAGCAAAACATGCAGCTTTACACCGCTACACAGAACCTGCAGCCCCTACACAGCAAAACAAGCAGCTTTACACCGCTACACAGAACCTGCAGCCCCTACACAGCAAAACATGCAGCTTTACACTGCTACACAGAACCTGCAGCCCCTACACAGCAAAACATGCAGCTTTACACCTACACAGAACCTGCAGCCCCTACACAGCAAAACAAGCAGCTTTACACCGCTACACAGAACCTGCAGCCCCTACACAGCAAAACAAGCAGCTTTACACTGCTACACAGAACCTGCAGCCCCTACACAGCAAAACATGCAGCTTTACACCGCTACACAGAACCTGCAGCCCCTACACAGCAAAACATGCAGCTTTACACTGCTACACAGAACCTGCAGCCCCTACGCAGCAAAACAAGCAGCTTTACACTGCTACACAGAACCTGCAGCCCCTACACAGCAAAACATGCAGCTTTACACTGCTACACAGAACCTGCAGCCCCTACACAGCAAAACATGCAGCTTTACACCGCTACACAGAACCTGCAGCCCCTACACAGCAAAACATGCAGCTTTACACCGCTACACAGAACCTGCAGCCCCTACACAGCAAAACATGCAGCTTTACACCTACACAGAACCTGCAGCCCCTACACAGCAAAACATGCAGCTTTACACCGCTACACAGAACCTGCAGCCCCTACACAGCAAAACAAGCAGCTTTACACCGCTACACAGAACCTGCAGCCCCTACACAGCAAAACATGCAGCTTTACACTGCTACACAGAACCTGCAGCCCCTACACAGCAAAACATGCAGCTTTACACCTACACAGAACCTGCAGCCCCTACACAGCAAAACATGCAGCTTTACACCGCTACACAGAGCCTGCAGCCCCTACACAGCAAAACATGCAGCTTTACACTGCTACACAGAACCTGCAGCCCCTACACAGCAAAACATGCAGCTTTACACTGCTACACAGAACCTGCAGCCCCTACACAGCAAAACAAGCAGCTTTACACTGCTACACAGAGCCCGCAGCCCCTACACAGCAAAACAAGCAGCTTTACACTGCTACACAGAACCTGCAGCCCCTACACAGCAAAACATGCAGCTTTACACCTACACAGAACCTGCAGCCCCTACACAGCAAAACATGCAGCTTTACACCGCTACACAGAACCTGCAGCCCCTACACAGCAAAACATGCAGCTTTACACTGCTACACAGAACCTGCAGCCCCTACACAGCAAAACATGCAGCTTTACACCTACACAGAGCCTGCAGCCCCTACACAGCAAAACATGCAGCTTTACACCGCTACACAGAACCTGCAGCCCCTACACAGCAAAACATGCAGCTTTACACTGCTACACAGAACCTGCAGCCCCTACACAGCAAAACATGCAGCTTTACACCGCTACACAGAACCTGCAGCCCCTACACAGCAAAACATGCAGCTTTACACTGCTACACAGAACCTGCAGCCCCTACACAGCAAAACATGCAGCTTTACACCGCTACACAGAACCTGCAGCCCCTACACAGCAAAACATGCAGCTTTACACTGCTACACAGAACCTGCAGCCCCTACACAGCAAAACATGCAGCTTTACACCGCTACACAGAACCTGCAGCCCCTACACAGCAAAACATGCAGCTTTACACCGCTACACAGAGCCTGCAGCCCCTACACAGCAAAACAAGCAGCTTTACACCTACACAGAACCTGCAGCCCCTACACAGCAAAACATGCAGCTTTACACTGCTACACAGAACCTGCAGCCCCTACACAGCAAAACATGCAGCTTTACACCGCTACACAGAACCTGCAGCCCCTACACAGCAAAACATGCAGCTTTACACTGCTACACAGAGCCTGCAGCCCCTACACAGCAAAACATGCAGCTTTACACTGCTACACAGAGCCTGCAGCCCCTACACAGCAAAACATGCAGCTTTACACTGCTACACAGAGCCTGCAGCCCCTACACAGCAAAACATGCAGCTTTACACTGCTACACAGAACCTGCAGCCCCTACACAGCAAAACATGCAGCTTTACACTGCTACACAGAACCTGCAGCCCCTACACAGCAAAACATGCAGCTTTACACTGCTACACAGAACCTGCAGCCCCTACACAGCAAAACATGCAGCTTTACACTGCTACACAGAACCTGCAGCCCCTACACAGCAAAACATGCAGCTTTACACTGCTACACAGAACCTGCAGCCCCTACACAGCAAAACAAGCAGCTTTACACTGCTACACAGAACCTGCAGCCCCTACACAGCAAAACATGCAGCTTTACACCGCTACACAGAACCTGCAGCCCCTACACAGCAAAACAAGCAGCTTTACACCGCTACACAGAACCTGCAGCCCCTACACAGCAAAACATGCAGCTTTACACTGCTACACAGAACCTGCAGCCCCTACACAGCAAAACATGCAGCTTTACACCTACACAGAACCTGCAGCCCCTACACAGCAAAACAAGCAGCTTTACACCGCTACACAGAACCTGCAGCCCCTACACAGCAAAACAAGCAGCTTTACACTGCTACACAGAACCTGCAGCCCCTACACAGCAAAACATGCAGCTTTACACCGCTACACAGAACCTGCAGCCCCTACACAGCAAAACATGCAGCTTTACACTGCTACACAGAACCTGCAGCCCCTACGCAGCAAAACAAGCAGCTTTACACTGCTACACAGAACCTGCAGCCCCTACACAGCAAAACATGCAGCTTTACACTGCTACACAGAACCTGCAGCCCCTACACAGCAAAACATGCAGCTTTACACCGCTACACAGAACCTGCAGCCCCTACACAGCAAAACATGCAGCTTTACACCGCTACACAGAACCTGCAGCCCCTACACAGCAAAACATGCAGCTTTACACCTACACAGAACCTGCAGCCCCTACACAGCAAAACATGCAGCTTTACACTGCTACACAGAGCCTGCAGCCCCTACACAGCAAAACATGCAGCTTTACACTGCTACACAGAACCTGCAGCCCCTACACAGCAAAACATGCAGCTTTACACTGCTACACAGAACCTGCAGCCCCTACACAGCAAAACATGCAGCTTTACACCTACACAGAACCTGCAGCCCCTACACAGCAAAACATGCAGCTTTACACCGCTACACAGAACCTGCAGCCCCTACACAGCAAAACATGCAGCTTTACACCGCTACACAGAACCTGCAGCCCCTACACAGCAAAACATGCAGCTTTACACTGCTACACAGAACCTGCAGCCCCTACACAGCAAAACATGCAGCTTTACACCTACACAGAACCTGCAGCCCCTACACAGCAAAACATGCAGCTTTACACTGCTACACAGAACCTGCAGCCCCTACACAGCAAAACATGCAGCTTTACACCGCTACACAGAACCTGCAGCCCCTACACAGCAAAACATGCAGCTTTACACTGCTACACAGAACCTGCAGCCCCTACACAGCAAAACATGCAGCTTTACACCGCTACACAGAACCTGCAGCCCCTACACAGCAAAACATGCAGCTTTACACTGCTACACAGAACCTGCAGCCCCTACACAGCAAAACATGCAGCTTTACACCGCTACACAGAACCTGCAGCCCCTACACAGCAAAACATGCAGCTTTACACTGCTACACAGAACCTGCAGCCCCTACACAGCAAAACATGCAGCTTTACACCGCTACACAGAACCTGCAGCCCCTACACAGCAAAACATGCAGCTTTACACCGCTACACAGAGCCTGCAGCCCCTACACAGCAAAACAAGCAGCTTTACACCTACACAGAACCTGCAGCCCCTACACAGCAAAACATGCAGCTTTACACCTACACAGAACCTGCAGCCCCTACACAGCAAAACAAGCAGCTTTACACTGCTACACAGAACCTGCAGCCCCTACACAGCAAAACATGCAGCTTTACACCGCTACACAGAGCCTGCAGCCCCTACACAGCAAAACAAGCAGCTTTACACCGCTACACAGAACCTGCAGCCCCTACACAGCAAAACATGCAGCTTTACACCGCTACACAGAACCTGCAGCCCCTACACAGCAAAACATGCAGCTTTACACTGCTACACAGAACCTGCAGCCCCTACACAGCAAAACATGCAGCTTTACACTGCTACACAGAACCTGCAGCCCCTACACAGCAAAACATGCAGCTTTACACTGCTACACAGAACCTGCAGCCCCTACACAGCAAAACAAGCAGCTTTACACCGCTACACAGAACCTGCAGCCCCTACACAGCAAAACAAGCAGCTTTACACCGCTACACAGAACCTGCAGCCCCTACACAGCAAAACAAGCAGCTTTACACTGCTACACAGAACCTGCAGCCCCTACACAGCAAAACATGCAGCTTTACACTGCTACACAGAGCCTGCAGCCCCTACACAGCAAAACATGCAGCTTTACACTGCTACACAGAACCTGCAGCCCCTACACAGCAAAACAAGCAGCTTTACACTGCTACACAGAACCTGCAGCCCCTACACAGCAAAACAAGCAGCTTTACACTGCTACACAGAACCTGCAGCCCCTACACAGCAAAACAAGCAGCTTTACACCTACACAGAACCTGCAGCCCCTACACAGCAAAACATGCAGCTTTACACCTACACAGAACCTGCAGCCCCTACACAGCAAAACATGCAGCTTTACACCGCTACACAGAACCTGCAGCCCCTACACAGCAAAACATGCAGCTTTACACCGCTACACAGAACCTGCAGCCCCTACACAGCAAAACATGCAGCTTTACACTGCTACACAGAGCCTGCAGCCCCTACACAGCAAAACATGCAGCTTTACACTGCTACACAGAACCTGCAGCCCCTACACAGCAAAACATGCAGCTTTACACTGCTACACAGAACCTGCAGCCCCTACACAGCAAAACATGCAGCTTTACACCGCTACACAGAGCCTGCAGCCCCTACACAGCAAAACAAGCAGCTTTACACCGCTACACAGAACCTGCAGCCCCTACACAGCAAAACATGCAGCTTTACACCGCTACACAGAACCTGCAACCCCTACACAGCAAAACATGCAGCTTTACACCGCTACACAGAGCCTGCAGCCCCTACACAGCAAAACATGCAGCTTTACACTGCTACACAGAACCTGCAGCCCCTACACAGCAAAACATGCAGCTTTACACCTACACAGAACCTGCAGCCCCTACACAGCAAAACATGCAGCTTTACACCGCTACACAGAGCCTGCAGCCCCTACACAGCAAAACATGCAGCTTTACACTGCTACACAGAACCTGCAGCCCCTACACAGCAAAACATGCAGCTTTACACCGCTACACAGAACCTGCAGCCCCTACACAGCAACACAAGCAGCTTTACACCTACACAGAACCTGCAGCCCCTACACAGCAAAACATGCAGCTTTACACTGCTACACAGAGCCTGCAGCCCCTACACAGCAAAACATGCAGCTTTACACCTACACAGAGCCTGCAGCCCCTACACAGCAAAACAAGCAGCTTTACACTGCTACACAGAACCTGCAGCCCCTACACAGCAAAACATGCAGCTTTACACTGCTACACAGAACCTGCAGCCCCTACACAGCAAAACATGCAGCTTTACACCGCTACACAGAACCTGCAGCCCCTACACAGCAAAACAAGCAGCTTTACACCGCTACACAGAACCTGCAGCCCCTACACAGCAAAACAAGCAGCTTTACACTGCTACACAGAACCTGCAGCCCCTACACAGCAAAACATGCAGCTTTACACCTACACAGAACCTGCAGCCCCTACACAGCAAAACATGCAGCTTTACACCTACACAGAACCTGCAGCCCCTACACAGCAAAACAAGCAGCTTTACACCGCTACACAGAACCTGCAGCCCCTACACAGCAAAACATGCAGCTTTACACCGCTACACAGAGCCTGCAGCCCCTACACAGCAAAACATGCAGCTTTACACCGCTACACAGAACCTGCAGCCCCTACACAGCAAAACATGCAGCTTTACACCTACACAGAACCTGCAGCCCCTACACAGCAAAACATGCAGCTTTACACTGCTACACAGAGCCTGCAGCCCCTACACAGCAAAACAAGCAGCTTTACACTGCTACACAGAACCTGCAGCCCCTACACAGCAAAACAAGCAGCTTTACACCGCTACACAGAACCTGCAGCCCCTACACAGCAAAACATGCAGCTTTACACTGCTACACAGAACCTGCAGCCCCTACACAGCAAAACATGCAGCTTTACACCTACACAGAACCTGCAGCCCCTACACAGCAAAACATGCAGCTTTACACTGCTACACAGAGCCTGCAGCCCCTACACAGCAAAACATGCAGCTTTACACCTACACAGAACCTGCAGCCCCTACACAGCAAAACATGCAGCTTTACACTGCTACACAGAACCTGCAGCCCCTACACAGCAAAACATGCAGCTTTACACTGCTACACAGAACCTGCAGCCCCTACACAGCAAAACATGCAGCTTTACACCTACACAGAACCTGCAGCCCCTACACAGCAAAACATGCAGCTTTACACTGCTACACAGAACCTGCAGCCCCTACACAGCAAAACATGCAGCTTTACACCTACACAGAACCTGCAGCCCCTACACAGCAAAACAAGCAGCTTTACACTGCTACACAGAACCTGCAGCCCCTACACAGCAAAACAAGCAGCTTTACACTGCTACACAGAACCTGCAGCCCCTACACAGCAAAACATGCAGCTTTACACTGCTACACAGAACCTGCAGCCCCTACACAGCAAAACATGCAGCTTTACACCTACACAGAACCTGCAGCCCCTACACAGCAAAACATGCAGCTTTACACTGCTACACAGAGCCTGCAGCCCCTACACAGCAAAACATGCAGCTTTACACCTACACAGAACCTGCAGCCCCTACACAGCAAAACATGCAGCTTTACACTGCTACACAGAACCTGCAGCCCCTACACAGCAAAACATGCAGCTTTACACCTACACAGAACCTGCAGCCCCTACACAGCAAAACATGCAGCTTTACACTGCTACACAGAACCTGCAGCCCCTACACAGCAAAACAAGCAGCTTTACACCGCTACACAGAACCTGCAGCCCCTACACAGCAAAACATGCAGCTTTACACCTACACAGAACCTGCAGCCCCTACACAGCAAAACAAGCAGCTTTACACTGCTACACAGAACCTGCAGCCCCTACACAGCAAAACATGCAGCTTTACACCTACACAGAACCTGCAGCCCCTACACAGCAAAACAAGCAGCTTTACACTGCTACACAGAACCTGCAGCCCCTACACAGCAAAACAAGCAGCTTTACACTGCTACACAGAGCCTGCAGCCCCTACACAGCAAAACAAGCAGCTTTACACTGCTACACAGAGCCTGCAGCCCCTACACAGCAAAACAAGCAGCTTTACACCTACACAGAACCTGCAGCCCCTACACAGCAAAACAAGCAGCTTTACACCTACACAGAGCCTGCAGCCCCTACACAGCAAAACATGCAGCTTTACACTGCTACACAGAGCCTGCAGCCCCTACACAGCAAAACAAGCAGCTTTACACTGCTACACAGAACCTGCAGCCCCTACACAGCAAAACATGCAGCTTTACACTGCTACACAGAACCTGCAGCCCCTACACAGCAAAACATGCAGCTTTACACCGCTACACAGAACCTGCAGCCCCTACACAGCAAAACATGCAGCTTTACACCGCTACACAGAACCTGCAGCCCCTACACAGCAAAACAAGCAGCTTTACACTGCTACACAGAACCTGCAGCCCCTACACAGCAAAACAAGCAGCTTTACACTGCTACACAGAACCTGCAGCCCCTACACAGCAAAACATGCAGCTTTACACTGCTACACAGAACCTGCAGCCCCTACACAGCAAAACATGCAGCTTTACACCGCTACACAGAGCCTGCAGCCCCTACACAGCAAAACATGCAGCTTTACACCGCTACACAGAACCTGCAGCCCCTACACAGCAAAACATGCAGCTTTACACCGCTACACAGAACCTGCAGCCCCTACACAGCAAAACAAGCAGCTTTACACTGCTACACAGAGCCTGCAGCCCCTACACAGCAAAACAAGCAGCTTTACACCGCTACACAGAGCCTGCAGCCCCTACACAGCAAAACATGCAGCTTTACACCGCTACACAGAACCTGCAGCCCCTACACAGCAAAACATGCAGCTTTACACCGCTACACAGAACCTGCAGCCCCTACACAGCAAAACATGCAGCTTTACACCTACACAGAGCCTGCAGCCCCTACACAGCAAAACATGCAGCTTTACACCGCTACACAGAACCTGCAGCCCCTACACAGCAAAACATGCAGCTTTACACCGCTACACAGAACCTGCAGCCCCTACACAGCAAAACAAGCAGCTTTACACCTACACAGAACCTGCAGCCCCTACACAGCAAAACAAGCAGCTTTACACCTACACAGAGCCTGCAGCCCCTACACAGCAAAACATGCAGCTTTACACCTACACAGAACCTGCAGCCCCTACACAGCAAAACAAGCAGCTTTACACCTACACAGAACCTGCAGCCCCTACACAGCAAAACATGCAGCTTTACACTGCTACACAGAGCCTGCAGCCCCTACACAGCAAAACATGCAGCTTTACACCTACACAGAACCTGCAGCCCCTACACAGCAAAACATGCAGCTTTACACCGCTACACAGAGCCTGCAGCCCCTACACAGCAAAACATGCAGCTTTACACTGCTACACAGAACCTGCAGCCCCTACACAGCAAAACATGCAGCTTTACACCTACACAGAACCTGCAGCCCCTACACAGCAAAACAAGCAGCTTTACACCTACACAGAACCTGCAGCCCCTACACAGCAAAACATGCAGCTTTACACTGCTACACAGAGCCTGCAGCCCCTACACAGCAAAACATGCAGCTTTACACCTACACAGAACCTGCAGCCCCTACACAGCAAAACAAGCAGCTTTACACCTACACAGAGCCTGCAGCCCCTACACAGCAAAACAAGCAGCTTTACACCGCTACACAGAACCTGCAGCCCCTACACAGCAAAACATGCAGCTTTACACCTACACAGAACCTGCAGCCCCTACACAGCAAAACATGCAGCTTTACACTGCTACACAGAACCTGCAGCCCCTACACAGCAAAACATGCAGCTTTACACCTACACAGAACCTGCAGCCCCTACACAGCAAAACATGCAGCTTTACACCTACACAGAACCTGCAGCCCCTACACAGCAAAACATGCAGCTTTACACCGCTACACAGAACCTGCAGCCCCTACACAGCAAAACAAGCAGCTTTACACCGCTACACAGAGCCTGCAGCCCCTACACAGCAAAACATGCAGCTTTACACTGCTACACAGAACCTGCAGCCCCTACACAGCAAAACATGCAGCTTTACACTGCTACACAGAACCTGCAGCCCCTACACAGCAAAACATGCAGCTTTACACTGCTACACAGAACCTGCAGCCCCTACACAGCAAAACATGCAGCTTTACACTGCTACACAGAACCTGCAGCCCCTACACAGCAAAACATGCAGCTTTACACTGCTACACAGAACCTGCAGCCCCTACACAGCAAAACATGCAGCTTTACACTGCTACACAGAACCTGCAGCCCCTACACAGCAAAACAAGCAGCTTTACACTGCTACACAGAACCTGCAGCCCCTACACAGCAAAACATGCAGCTTTACACCGCTACACAGAACCTGCAGCCCCTACACAGCAAAACAAGCAGCTTTACACCTACACAGAACCTGCAGCCCCTACACAGCAAAACATGCAGCTTTACACTGCTACACAGAACCTGCAGCCCCTACACAGCAAAACATGCAGCTTTACACTGCTACACAGAACCTGCAGCCCCTACACAGCAAAACATGCAGCTTTACACCTACACAGAACCTGCAGCCCCTACACAGCAAAACATGCAGCTTTACACTGCTACACAGAACCTGCAGCCCCTACACAGCAAAACATGCAGCTTTACACTGCTACACAGAACCTGCAGCCCCTACACAGCAAAACATGCAGCTTTACACCGCTACACAGAGCCTGCAGCCCCTACACAGCAAAACATGCAGCTTTACACTGCTACACAGAACCTGCAGCCCCTACACAGCAAAACAAGCAGCTTTACACCGCTACACAGAACCTGCAGCCCCTACACAGCAAAACATGCAGCTTTACACTGCTACACAGAACCTGCAGCCCCTACACAGCAAAACATGCAGCTTTACACTGCTACACAGAACCTGCAGCCCCTACACAGCAAAACATGCAGCTTTACACTGCTACACAGAACCTGCAGCCCCTACACAGCAAAACATGCAGCTTTACACTGCTACACAGAACCTGCAGCCCCTACACAGCAAAACATGCAGCTTTACACCTACACAGAGCCTGCAGCCCCTACACAGCAAAACATGCAGCTTTACACCTACACAGAACCTGCAGCCCCTACACAGCAAAACATGCAGCTTTACACCTACACAGAACCTGCAGCCCCTACACAGCAAAACATGCAGCTTTACACTGCTACACAGAACCTGCAGCCCCTACACAGCAAAACATGCAGCTTTACACTGCTACACAGAACCTGCAGCCCCTACACAGCAAAACATGCAGCTTTACACCGCTACACAGAGCCTGCAGCCCCTACACAGCAAAACATGCAGCTTTACACCTACACAGAGCCTGCAGCCCCTACACAGCAAAACAAGCAGCTTTACACCGCTACACAGAGCCTGCAGCCCCTACACAGCAAAACATGCAGCTTTACACCGCTACACAGAACCTGCAGCCCCTACACAGCAAAACAAGCAGCTTTACACCTACACAGAGCCTGCAGCCCCTACACAGCAAAACATGCAGCTTTACACTGCTACACAGAACCTGCAGCCCCTACACAGCAAAACAAGCAGCTTTACACTGCTACACAGAACCTGCAGCCCCTACACAGCAAAACAAGCAGCTTTACACTGCTACACAGAACCTGCAGCCCCTACACAGCAAAACATGCAGCTTTACACCTACACAGAGCCTGCAGCCCCTACACAGCAAAACATGCAGCTTTACACCTACACAGAACCTGCAGCCCCTACACAGCAAAACATGCAGCTTTACACCTACACAGAACCTGCAGCCCCTACACAGCAAAACATGCAGCTTTACACTGCTACACAGAACCTGCAGCCCCTACACAGCAAAACATGCAGCTTTACACTGCTACACAGAACCTGCAGCCCCTACACAGCAAAACAAGCAGCTTTACACCTACACAGAACCTGCAGCCCCTACACAGCAAAACATGCAGCTTTACACTGCTACACAGAACCTGCAGCCCCTACACAGCAAAACAAGCAGCTTTACACCGCTACACAGAGCCTGCAGCCCCTACACAGCAAAACATGCAGCTTTACACCGCTACACAGAACCTGCAGCCCCTACACAGCAAAACATGCAGCTTTACACCGCTACACAGAACCTGCAGCCCCTACACAGCAAAACAAGCAGCTTTACACTGCTACACAGAACCTGCAGCCCCTACACAGCAAAACAAGCAGCTTTACACCTACACAGAACCTGCAGCCCCTACACAGCAAAACATGCAGCTTTACACCTACACAGAACCTGCAGCCCCTACACAGCAAAACATGCAGCTTTACACCTACACAGAACCTGCAGCCCCTACACAGCAAAACAAGCAGCTTTACACCGCTACACAGAACCTGCAGCCCCTACACAGCAAAACATGCAGCTTTACACTGCTACACAGAGCCTGCAGCCCCTACACAGCAAAACATGCAGCTTTACACCGCTACACAGAACCTGCAGCCCCTACACAGCAAAACATGCAGCTTTACACCGCTACACAGAACCTGCAGCCCCTACACAGCAAAACAAGCAGCTTTACACTGCTACACAGAACCTGCAGCCCCTACACAGCAAAACATGCAGCTTTACACCTACACAGAACCTGCAGCCCCTACACAGCAAAACATGCAGCTTTACACTGCTACACAGAACCTGCAGCCCCTACACAGCAAAACAAGCAGCTTTACACCGCTACACAGAACCTGCAGCCCCTACACAGCAAAACAAGCAGCTTTACACTGCTACACAGAACCTGCAGCCCCTACACAGCAAAACATGCAGCTTTACACCGCTACACAGAACCTGCAGCCCCTACACAGCAAAACATGCAGCTTTACACCGCTACACAGAACCTGCAGCCCCTACACAGCAAAACAAGCAGCTTTACACTGCTACACAGAGCCTGCAGCCCCTACACAGCAAAACAAGCAGCTTTACACTGCTACACAGAACCTGCAGCCCCTACACAGCAAAACATGCAGCTTTACACCGCTACACAGAACCTGCAGCCCCTACACAGCAAAACAAGCAGCTTTACACTGCTACACAGAGCCTGCAGCCCCTACACAGCAAAACATGCAGCTTTACACCGCTACACAGAACCTGCAGCCCCTACACAGCAAAACATGCAGCTTTACACTGCTACACAGAACCTGCAGCCCCTACACAGCAAAACATGCAGCTTTACACCGCTACACAGAACCTGCAGCCCCTACACAGCAAAACATGCAGCTTTACACCGCTACACAGAACCTGCAGCCCCTACACAGCAAAACATGCAGCTTTACACTGCTACACAGAACCTGCAGCCCCTACACAGCAAAACATGCAGCTTTACACCGCTACACAGAACCTGCAGCCCCTACACAGCAAAACAAGCAGCTTTACACCGCTACACAGAACCTGCAGCCCCTACACAGCAAAACATGCAGCTTTACACCTACACAGAGCCTGCAGCCCCTACACAGCAAAACATGCAGCTTTACACTGCTACACAGAACCTGCAGCCCCTACACAGCAAAACATGCAGCTTTACACCGCTACACAGAACCTGCAGCCCCTACACAGCAAAACAAGCAGCTTTACACTGCTACACAGAGCCTGCAGCCCCTACACAGCAAAACAAGCAGCTTTACACCGCTACACAGAGCCTGCAGCCCCTACACAGCAAAACATGCAGCTTTACACCGCTACACAGAACCTGCAGCCCCTACACAGCAAAACATGCAGCTTTACACTGCTACACAGAGCCTGCAGCCCCTACACAGCAAAACAAGCAGCTTTACACCTACACAGAACCTGCAGCCCCTACACAGCAAAACATGCAGCTTTACACTGCTACACAGAACCTGCAGCCCCTACACAGCAAAACAAGCAGCTTTACACTGCTACACAGAACCTGCAGCCCCTACACAGCAAAACAAGCAGCTTTACACCGCTACACAGAACCTGCAGCCCCTACACAGCAAAACATGCAGCTTTACACTGCTACACAGAACCTGCAGCCCCTACACAGCAAAACATGCAGCTTTACACTGCTACACAGAACCTGCAGCCCCTACACAGCAAAACAAGCAGCTTTACACTGCTACACAGAACCTGCAGCCCCTACACAGCAAAACATGCAGCTTTACACCGCTACACAGAACCTGCAGCCCCTACACAGCAAAACATGCAGCTTTACACCTACACAGAACCTGCAGCCCCTACACAGCAAAACAAGCAGCTTTACACCGCTACACAGAACCTGCAGCCCCTACACAGCAAAACATGCAGCTTTACACTGCTACACAGAACCTGCAGCCCCTACGCAGCAAAACATGCAGCTTTACACTGCTACACAGAACCTGCAGCCCCTACACAGCAAAACATGCAGCTTTACACTGCTACACAGAACCTGCAGCCCCTACACAGCAAAACATGCAGCTTTACACTGCTACACAGAACCTGCAGCCCCTACACAGCAAAACATGCAGCTTTACACTGCTACACAGAACCTGCAGCCCCTACACAGCAAAACAAGCAGCTTTACACCGCTACACAGAACCTGCAGCCCCTACACAGCAAAACATGCAGCTTTACACCGCTACACAGAACCTGCAGCCCCTACACAGCAAAACATGCAGCTTTACACTGCTACACAGAACCTGCAGCCCCTACACAGCAAAACATGCAGCTTTACACTGCTACACAGAGCCTGCAGCCCCTACACAGCAAAACATGCAGCTTTACACCGCTACACAGAACCTGCAGCCCCTACACAGCAAAACATGCAGCTTTACACCTACACAGAACCTGCAGCCCCTACACAGCAAAACAAGCAGCTTTACACCGCTACACAGAACCTGCAGCCCCTACACAGCAAAACATGCAGCTTTACACTGCTACACAGAACCTGCAGCCCCTACGCAGCAAAACATGCAGCTTTACACTGCTACACAGAACCTGCAGCCCCTACACAGCAAAACATGCAGCTTTACACTGCTACACAGAACCTGCAGCCCCTACACAGCAAAACATGCAGCTTTACACTGCTACACAGAACCTGCAGCCCCTACACAGCAAAACATGCAGCTTTACACTGCTACACAGAACCTGCAGCCCCTACACAGCAAAACAAGCAGCTTTACACCGCTACACAGAACCTGCAGCCCCTACACAGCAAAACATGCAGCTTTACACCGCTACACAGAACCTGCAGCCCCTACACAGCAAAACATGCAGCTTTACACTGCTACACAGAACCTGCAGCCCCTACACAGCAAAACAAGCAGCTTTACACTGCTACACAGAACCTGCAGCCCCTACACAGCAAAACATGCAGCTTTACACTGCTACACAGAACCTGCAGCCCCTACACAGCAAAACATGCAGCTTTACACTGCTACACAGAACCTGCAGCCCCTACACAGCAAAACATGCAGCTTTACACCTACACAGAGCCTGCAGCCCCTACACAGCAAAACATGCAGCTTTACACCGCTACACAGAACCTGCAGCCCCTACACAGCAAAACATGCAGCTTTACACCGCTACACAGAACCTGCAGCCCCTACACAGCAAAACAAGCAGCTTTACACTGCTACACAGAGCCTGCAGCCCCTACACAGCAAAACAAGCAGCTTTACACTGCTACACAGAACCTGCAGCCCCTACACAGCAAAACAAGCAGCTTTACACCGCTACACAGAACCTGCAGCCCCTACACAGCAAAACATGCAGCTTTACACCTACACAGAGCCTGCAGCCCCTACACAGCAAAACATGCAGCTTTACACTGCTACACAGAACCTGCAGCCCCTACACAGCAAAACATGCAGCTTTACACTGCTACACAGAACCTGCAGCCCCTACACAGCAAAACATGCAGCTTTACACCGCTACACAGAACCTGCAGCCCCTACACAGCAAAACATGCAGCTTTACACTGCTACACAGAACCTGCAGCCCCTACACAGCAAAACATGCAGCTTTACACCGCTACACAGAACCTGCAGCCCCTACACAGCAAAACATGCAGCTTTACACTGCTACACAGAACCTGCAGCCCCTACACAGCAAAACAAGCAGCTTTACACTGCTACACAGAACCTGCAGCCCCTACACAGCAAAACATGCAGCTTTACACCGCTACACAGAACCTGCAGCCCCTACACAGCAAAACATGCAGCTTTACACCTACACAGAACCTGCAGCCCCTACACAGCAAAACAAGCAGCTTTACACCGCTACACAGAACCTGCAGCCCCTACACAGCAAAACATGCAGCTTTACACCTACACAGAACCTGCAGCCCCTACGCAGCAAAACATGCAGCTTTACACTGCTACACAGAACCTGCAGCCCCTACGCAGCAAAACATGCAGCTTTACACTGCTACACAGAACCTGCAGCCCCTACACAGCAAAACATGCAGCTTTACACTGCTACACAGAACCTGCAGCCCCTACGCAGCAAAACATGCAGCTTTACACTGCTACACAGAACCTGCAGCCCCTACACAGCAAAACATGCAGCTTTACACTGCTACACAGAACCTGCAGCCCCTACACAGCAAAACATGCAGCTTTACACCGCTACACAGAACCTGCAGCCCCTACACAGCAAAACATGCAGCTTTACACCTACACAGAGCCTGCAGCCCCTACACAGCAAAACAAGCAGCTTTACACTGCTACACAGAGCCTGCAGCCCCTACACAGCAAAACAAGCAGCTTTACACTGCTACACAGAGCCTGCAGCCCCTACACAGCAAAACATGCAGCTTTACACTGCTACACAGAACCTGCATCCCCTACACAGCAAAACATGCAGCTTTACACCTACACAGAACCTGCAGCCCCTACACAGCAAAACATGCAGCTTTACACTGCTACACAGAACCTGCAGCCCCTACACAGCAAAACATGCAGCTTTACACCTACACAGAACCTGCAGCCCCTACACAGCAAAACATGCAGCTTTACACTGCTACACAGAACCTGCAGCCCCTACACAGCAAAACATGCAGCTTTACACTGCTACACAGAACCTGCAGCCCCTACACAGCAAAACAAGCAGCTTTACACCTACACAGAACCTGCAGCCCCTACGCAGCAAAACATGCAGCTTTACACTGCTACACAGAACCTGCAGCCCCTACACAGCAAAACATGCAGCTTTACACCGCTACACAGAACCTGCAGCCCCTACACAGCAAAACATGCAGCTTTACACTGCTACACAGAACCTGCAGCCCCTACACAGCAAAACATGCAGCTTTACACCTACACAGAACCTGCAGCCCCTACACAGCAAAACATGCAGCTTTACACTGCTACACAGAACCTGCAGCCCCTACACAGCAAAACATGCAGCTTTACACCTACACAGAACCTGCAGCCCCTACACAGCAAAACAAGCAGCTTTACACTGCTACACAGAACCTGCAGCCCCTACACAGCAAAACATGCAGCTTTACACCGCTACACAGAACCTGCAGCCCCTACACAGCAAAACAAGCAGCTTTACACTGCTACACAGAACCTGCAGCCCCTACACAGCAAAACAAGCAGCTTTACACTGCTACACAGAACCTGCAGCCCCTACACAGCAAAACATGCAGCTTTACACCGCTACACAGAACCTGCAGCCCCTACACAGCAAAACATGCAGCTTTACACCGCTACACAGAACCTGCAGCCCCTACACAGCAAAACAAGCAGCTTTACACTGCTACACAGAGCCTGCAGCCCCTACACAGCAAAACAAGCAGCTTTACACTGCTACACAGAACCTGCAGCCCCTACACAGCAAAACAAGCAGCTTTACACCGCTACACAGAACCTGCAGCCCCTACACAGCAAAACATGCAGCTTTACACCTACACAGAGCCTGCAGCCCCTACACAGCAAAACATGCAGCTTTACACTGCTACACAGAACCTGCAGCCCCTACACAGCAAAACATGCAGCTTTACACTGCTACACAGAACCTGCAGCCCCTACACAGCAAAACAAGCAGCTTTACACTGCTACACAGAACCTGCAGCCCCTACACAGCAAAACATGCAGCTTTACACCGCTACACAGAACCTGCAGCCCCTACACAGCAAAACATGCAGCTTTACACCGCTACACAGAACCTGCAGCCCCTACACCGCAAAACAAGCAGCTTTACACCGCTACACAGAGCCTGCAGCCCCTACACAGCAAAACATGCAGCTTTACACCGCTACACAGAACCTGCAGCCCCTACACAGCAAAACATGCAGCTTTACACTGCTACACAGAACCTGCAGCCCCTACACAGCAAAACATGCAGCTTTACACCGCTACACAGAACCTGCAGCCCCTACACAGCAAAACATGCAGCTTTACACTGCTACACAGAACCTGCAGCCCCTACACAGCAAAACAAGCAGCTTTACACTGCTACACAGAACCTGCAGCCCCTACACAGCAAAACATGCAGCTTTACACCGCTACACAGAACCTGCAGCCCCTACACAGCAAAACATGCAGCTTTACACCTACACAGAACCTGCAGCCCCTACACAGCAAAACAAGCAGCTTTACACCGCTACACAGAACCTGCAGCCCCTACACAGCAAAACATGCAGCTTTACACCTAC
Organism: Ascaphus truei; assembly: GCF_040206685.1. NCBI lineage: Eukaryota > Metazoa > Chordata > Amphibia > Anura > Ascaphidae > Ascaphus > Ascaphus truei. The sequence continues at coordinate 85,923 of NW_027457127.1, read as the reverse complement.
ACAGAACCTGCAGCCCCTACGCAGCAAAACATGCAGCTTTACACTGCTACACAGAACCTGCAGCCCCTACGCAGCAAAACATGCAGCTTTACACTGCTACACAGAACCTGCAGCCCCTACACAGCAAAACATGCAGCTTTACACTGCTACACAGAACCTGCAGCCCCTACGCAGCAAAACATGCAGCTTTACACTGCTACACAGAACCTGCAGCCCCTACACAGCAAAACATGCAGCTTTACACTGCTACACAGAACCTGCAGCCCCTACACAGCAAAACATGCAGCTTTACACCTACACAGAACCTGCAGCCCCTACACAGCAAAACAAGCAGCTTTACACTGCTACACAGAACCTGCAGCCCCTACACAGCAAAACATGCAGCTTTACACCTACACAGAGCCTGCAGCCCCTACACAGCAAAACAAGCAGCTTTACACTGCTACACAGAGCCTGCAGCCCCTACACAGCAAAACAAGCAGCTTTACACTGCTACACAGAACCTGCAGCCCCTACACAGCAAAACATGCAGCTTTACACCTACACAGAACCTGCAGCCCCTACACAGCAAAACATGCAGCTTTACACCTACACAGAGCCTGCAGCCCCTACACAGCAAAACATGCAGCTTTACACTGCTACACAGAACCTGCATCCCCTACACAGCAAAACATGCAGCTTTACACCTACACAGAACCTGCAGCCCCTACACAGCAAAACATGCAGCTTTACACTGCTACACAGAACCTGCAGCCCCTACACAGCAAAACATGCAGCTTTACACCTACACAGAACCTGCAGCCCCTACACAGCAAAACATGCAGCTTTACACTGCTACACAGAACCTGCAGCCCCTACACAGCAAAACATGCAGCTTTACACTGCTACACAGAACCTGCAGCCCCTACACAGCAAAACAAGCAGCTTTACACCTACACAGAACCTGCAGCCCCTACGCAGCAAAACATGCAGCTTTACACTGCTACACAGAACCTGCAGCCCCTACACAGCAAAACAAGCAGCTTTACACTGCTACACAGAACCTGCAGCCCCTACACAGCAAAACAAGCAGCTTTACACCGCTACACAGAACCTGCAGCCCCTACACAGCAAAACAAGCAGCTTTACACTGCTACACAGAACCTGCAGCCCCTACACAGCAAAACATGCAGCTTTACACCGCTACACAGAACCTGCAGCCCCTACACAGCAAAACATGCAGCTTTACACTGCTACACAGAACCTGCAGCCCCTACACAGCAAAACAAGCAGCTTTACACTGCTACACAGAACCTGCAGCCCCTACACAGCAAAACATGCAGCTTTACACCGCTACACAGAACCTGCAGCCCCTACACAGCAAAACATGCAGCTTTACACCGCTACACAGAACCTGCAGCCCCTACACAGCAAAACAAGCAGCTTTACACTGCTACACAGAGCCTGCAGCCCCTACACAGCAAAACAAGCAGCTTTACACTGCTACACAGAACCTGCAGCCCCTACACAGCAAAACAAGCAGCTTTACACCGCTACACAGAACCTGCAGCCCCTACACAGCAAAACATGCAGCTTTACACCTACACAGAGCCTGCAGCCCCTACACAGCAAAACATGCAGCTTTACACTGCTACACAGAACCTGCAGCCCCTACACAGCAAAACATGCAGCTTTACACTGCTACACAGAACCTGCAGCCCCTACACAGCAAAACAAGCAGCTTTACACTGCTACACAGAACCTGCAGCCCCTACACAGCAAAACATGCAGCTTTACACCGCTACACAGAACCTGCAGCCCCTACACAGCAAAACATGCAGCTTTACACTGCTACACAGAACCTGCAGCCCCTACACAGCAAAACATGCAGCTTTACACCTACACAGAACCTGCAGCCCCTACACAGCAAAACAAGCAGCTTTACACTGCTACACAGAACCTGCAGCCCCTACACAGCAAAACATGCAGCTTTACACCGCTACACAGAACCTGCAGCCCCTACACAGCAAAACATGCAGCTTTACACCTACACAGAACCTGCAGCCCCTACACAGCAAAACATGCAGCTTTACACCGCTACACAGAACCTGCAGCCCCTACACAGCAAAACATGCAGCTTTACACCGCTACACAGAACCTGCAGCCCCTACACAGCAAAACAAGCAGCTTTACACCGCTACACAGAACCTGCAGCCCCTACACAGCAAAACATGCAGCTTTACACCTACACAGAACCTGCAGCCCCTACACAGCAAAACAAGCAGCTTTACACCGCTACACAGAACCTGCAGCCCCTACACAGCAAAACATGCAGCTTTACACCGCTACACAGAACCTGCAGCCCCTACACAGCAAAACATGCAGCTTTACACTGCTACACAGAACCTGCAGCCCCTACGCAGCAAAACATGCAGCTTTACACTGCTACACAGAACCTGCAGCCCCTACACAGCAAAACATGCAGCTTTACACTGCTACACAGAACCTGCAGCCCCTACACAGCAAAACATGCAGCTTTACACCGCTACACAGAGCCTGCAGCCCCTACACAGCAAAACATGCAGCTTTACACTGCTACACAGAACCTGCATCCCCTACACAGCAAAACATGCAGCTTTACACCTACACAGAACCTGCAGCCCCTACACAGCAAAACATGCAGCTTTACACTGCTACACAGAACCTGCAGCCCCTACACAGCAAAACATGCAGCTTTACACCTACACAGAACCTGCAGCCCCTACACAGCAAAACAAGCAGCTTTACACCGCTACACAGAACCTGCAGCCCCTACACAGCAAAACAAGCAGCTTTACACCTACACAGAGCCTGCAGCCCCTACACAGCAAAACATGCAGCTTTACACCGCTACACAGAACCTGCAGCCCCTACACAGCAAAACATGCAGCTTTACACTGCTACACAGAGCCTGCAGCCCCTACACAGCAAAACATGCAGCTTTACACCGCTACACAGAACCTGCAGCCCCTACACAGCAAAACATGCAGCTTTACACCTACACAGAACCTGCAGCCCCTACACAGCAAAACATGCAGCTTTACACCGCTACACAGAACCTGCAGCCCCTACACAGCAAAACATGCAGCTTTACACCGCTACACAGAGCCTGCAGCCCCTACACAGCAAAACAAGCAGCTTTACACCGCTACACAGAACCTGCAGCCCCTACACAGCAAAACATGCAGCTTTACACCGCTACACAGAACCTGCAGCCCCTACACAGCAAAACATGCAGCTTTACACCGCTACACAGAACCTGCAGCCCCTACACAGCAAAACAAGCAGCTTTACACCGCTACACAGAACCTGCAGCCCCTACACAGCAAAACAAGCAGCTTTACACCTACACAGAGCCTGCAGCCCCTACACAGCAAAACATGCAGCTTTACACCGCTACACAGAACCTGCAGCCCCTACACAGCAAAACATGCAGCTTTACACTGCTACACAGTACCTGCAGCCCCTACACAGCAAAACATGCAGCTTTACACCGCTACACAGAACCTGCAGCCCCTACACAGCAAAACAAGCAGCTTTACACTGCTACACAGAACCTGCAGCCCCTACACAGCAAAACAAGCAGCTTTACACTGCTACACAGAACCTGCAGCCCCTACACAGCAAAACATGCAGCTTTACACCGCTACACAGAACCTGCAGCCCCTACACAGCAAAACAAGCAGCTTTACACCTACACAGAGCCTGCAGCCCCTACACAGCAAAACATGCAGCTTTACACTGCTACACAGAACCTGCAGCCCCTACACAGCAAAACAAGCAGCTTTACACTGCTACACAGAACCTGCAGCCCCTACACAGCAAAACATGCAGCTTTACACTGCTACACAGTACCTGCAGCCCCTACACAGCAAAACATGCAGCTTTACACCTACACAGAGCCTGCAGCCCCTACACAGCAAAACATGCAGCTTTACACCGCTACACAGAGCCTGCAGCCCCTACACAGCAAAACATGCAGCTTTACACCGCTACACAGAGCCTGCAGCCCCTACACAGCAAAACATGCAGCTTTACACTGCTACACAGAACCTGCAGCCCCTACACAGCAAAACATGCAGCTTTACACTGCTACACAGAGCCTGCAGCCCCTACACAGCAAAACATGCAGCTTTACACCGCTACACAGAGCCTGCAGCCCCTACACAGCAAAACATGCAGCTTTACACCTACACAGAACCTGCAGCCCCTACACAGCAAAACATGCAGCTTTACACCGCTACACAGAACCTGCAGCCCCTACACAGCAAAACATGCAGCTTTACACCGCTACACAGAACCTGCAGCCCCTACACAGCAAAACATGCAGCTTTACACCTACACAGAACCTGCAGCCCCTACACAGCAAAACATGCAGCTTTACACCGCTACACAGTACCTGCAGCCCCTACACAGCAAAACATGCAGCTTTACACCGCTACACAGAGCCTGCAGCCCCTACACAGCAAAACATGCAGCTTTACACCGCTACACAGAACCTGCAGCCCCTACACAGCAAAACATGCAGCTTTACACCTACACAGAACCTGCAGCCCCTACACAGCAAAACAAGCAGCTTTACACCGCTACACAGAACCTGCAGCCCCTACACAGCAAAACATGCAGCTTTACACCGCTACACAGAACCTGCAGCCCCTACACAGCAAAACATGCAGCTTTACACTGCTACACAGAACCTGCAGCCCCTACGCAGCAAAACATGCAGCTTTACACTGCTACACAGAACCTGCAGCCCCTACACAGCAAAACATGCAGCTTTACACTGCTACACAGAACCTGCAGCCCCTACACAGCAAAACATGCAGCTTTACACCGCTACACAGAGCCTGCAGCCCCTACACAGCAAAACATGCAGCTTTACACTGCTACACAGAACCTGCATCCCCTACACAGCAAAACATGCAGCTTTACACCTACACAGAACCTGCAGCCCCTACACAGCAAAACATGCAGCTTTACACTGCTACACAGAACCTGCAGCCCCTACACAGCAAAACATGCAGCTTTACACCTACACAGAACCTGCAGCCCCTACACAGCAAAACAAGCAGCTTTACACCGCTACACAGAGCCTGCAGCCCCTACACAGCAAAACAAGCAGCTTTACACCTACACAGAGCCTGCAGCCCCTACACAGCAAAACATGCAGCTTTACACCGCTACACAGAACCTGCAGCCCCTACACAGCAAAACATGCAGCTTTACACCGCTACACAGAACCTGCAGCCCCTACACAGCAAAACAAGCAGCTTTACACTGCTACACAGAACCTGCAGCCCCTACACAGCAAAACATGCAGCTTTACACCGCTACACAGAACCTGCAGCCCCTACACAGCAAAACAAGCAGCTTTACACTGCTACACAGAACCTGCAGCCCCTACACAGCAAAACATGCAGCTTTACACTGCTACACAGAGCCTGCAGCCCCTACACAGCAAAACATGCAGCTTTACACTGCTACACAGAACCTGCAGCCCCTACACAGCAAAACATGCAGCTTTACACCTACACAGAACCTGCAGCCCCTACACAGCAAAACATGCAGCTTTACACCGCTACACAGAACCTGCAGCCCCTACACAGCAAAACATGCAGCTTTACACTGCTACACAGAACCTGCAGCCCCTACACAGCAAAACATGCAGCTTTACACCGCTACACAGAACCTGCAGCCCCTACACAGCAAAACATGCAGCTTTACACTGCTACACAGAACCTGCAGCCCCTACACAGCAAAACATGCAGCTTTACACCGCTACACAGAACCTGCAGCCCCTACACAGCAAAACATGCAGCTTTACACCGCTACACAGAACCTGCAGCCCCTACACAGCAAAACAAGCAGCTTTACACCTACACAGAACCTGCAGCCCCTACACAGCAAAACATGCAGCTTTACACTGCTACACAGAACCTGCAGCCCCTACACAGCAAAACAAGCAGCTTTACACCGCTACACAGAACCTGCAGCCCCTACACAGCAAAACATGCAGCTTTACACTGCTACACAGAACCTGCAGCCCCTACACAGCAAAACATGCAGCTTTACACTGCTACACAGAACCTGCAGCCCCTACACAGCAAAACATGCAGCTTTACACTGCTACACAGAGCCTGCAGCCCCTACACAGCAAAACATGCAGCTTTACACCTACACAGAACCTGCAGCCCCTACACAGCAAAACAAGCAGCTTTACACCGCTACACAGAGCCTGCAGCCCCTACACAGCAAAACAAGCAGCTTTACACCTACACAGAACCTGCAGCCCCTACACAGCAAAACATGCAGCTTTACACCTACACAGAACCTGCAGCCCCTACACAGCAAAACATGCAGCTTTACACCTACACAGAACCTGCAGCCCCTACACAGCAAAACAAGCAGCTTTACACCGCTACACAGAACCTGCAGCCCCTACACAGCAAAACATGCAGCTTTACACTGCTACACAGAACCTGCAGCCCCTACACAGCAAAACATGCAGCTTTACACCTACACAGAACCTGCAGCCCCTACACAGCAAAACATGCAGCTTTACACTGCTACACAGAGCCTGCAGCCCCTACACAGCAAAACAAGCAGCTTTACACCGCTACACAGAACCTGCAGCCCCTACACAGCAAAACATGCAGCTTTACACCTACACAGAGCCTGCAGCCCCTACACAGCAAAACAAGCAGCTTTACACCTACACAGAACCTGCAGCCCCTACACAGCAAAACATGCAGCTTTACACCTACACAGAGCCTGCAGCCCCTACACAGCAAAACATGCAGCTTTACACCTACACAGAGCCTGCAGCCCCTACACAGCAAAACAAGCAGCTTTACACCGCTACACAGAGCCTGCAGCCCCTACACAGCAAAACATGCAGCTTTACACCGCTACACAGAACCTGCAGCCCCTACACAGCAAAACATGCAGCTTTACACTGCTACACAGAACCTGCAGCCCCTACACAGCAAAACATGCAGCTTTACACCGCTACACAGAACCTGCAGCCCCTACACAGCAAAACATGCAGCTTTACACACCTACACAGAACCTGCAGCCCCTACACAGCAAAACAAGCAGCTTTACACCGCTACACAGAGCCTGCAGCCCCTACACAGCAAAACATGCAGCTTTACACCGCTACACAGAACCTGCAGCCCCTACACAGCAAAACATGCAGCTTTACACTGCTACACAGAACCTGCAGCCCCTACACAGCAAAACATGCAGCTTTACACCGCTACACAGAGCCTGCAGCCCCTACACAGCAAAACAAGCAGCTTTACACTGCTACACAGAACCTGCAGCCCCTACACAGCAAAACATGCAGCTTTACACTGCTACACAGAACCTGCAGCCCCTACACAGCAAAACAAGCAGCTTTACACCGCTACACAGAACCTGCAGCCCCTACACAGCAAAACATGCAGCTTTACACCTACACAGAGCCTGCAGCCCCTACACAGCAAAACATGCAGCTTTACACCGCTACACAGAACCTGCAGCCCCTACACAGCAAAACATGCAGCTTTACACTGCTACACAGAACCTGCAGCCCCTACACAGCAAAACATGCAGCTTTACACTGCTACACAGAACCTGCAGCCCCTACACAGCAAAACATGCAGCTTTACACCGCTACACAGAGCCTGCAGCCCCTACACAGCAAAACATGCAGCTTTACACTGCTACACAGAGCCTGCAGCCCCTACACAGCAAAACATGCAGCTTTACACCTACACAGAACCTGCAGCCCCTACACAGCAAAACAAGCAGCTTTACACCGCTACACAGAACCTGCAGCCCCTACACAGCAAAACATGCAGCTTTACACCGCTACACAGAACCTGCAGCCCCTACACAGCAAAACATGCAGCTTTACACCGCTACACAGAACCTGCAGCCCCTACACAGCAAAACATGCAGCTTTACACTGCTACACAGAACCTGCAGCCCCTACACAGCAAAACAAGCAGCTTTACACCGCTACACAGAACCTGCAGCCCCTACACAGCAAAACATGCAGCTTTACACTGCTACACAGAACCTGCAGCCCCTACACAGCAAAACAAGCAGCTTTACACTGCTACACAGAACCTGCAGCCCATACACAGCAAAACATGCAGCTTTACACCGCTACACAGAACCTGCAGCCCCTACACAGCAAAACATGCAGCTTTACACCGCTACACAGAACCTGCAGCCCCTACACAGAACCTGCAGCCCCTACACAGAACCTGCAGCCCCTACACAGCAAAACATGCAGCTTTACACCGCTACACAGAGCCTGCAGCCCCTACACAGCAAAACATGCAGCTTTACACCGCTACACAGAGCCTGCAGCCCCTACACAGCAAAACATGCAGCTTTACACCGCTACACAGAACCTGCAGCCCCTACACAGCAAAACAAGCAGCTTTACACCTACACAGAACCTGCAGCCCCTACACAGCAAAACATGCAGCTTTACACCGCTACACAGAACCTGCAGCCCCTACACAGCAAAACATGCAGCTTTACACTGCTACACAGAACCTGCAGCCCCTACACAGCAAAACATGCAGCTTTACACCTACACAGAACCTGCAGCCCCTACACAGCAAAACAAGCAGCTTTACACCGCTACACAGAACCTGCAGCCCCTACACAGCAAAACATGCAGCTTTACACTGCTACACAGAACCTGCAGCCCCTACACAGCAAAACAAGCAGCTTTACACTGCTACACAGAACCTGCAGCCCCTACACAGCAAAACATGCAGCTTTACACCGCTACACAGAACCTGCAGCCCCTACACAGCAAAACAAGCAGCTTTACACCGCTACACAGAACCTGCAGCCCCTACACAGCAAAACAAGCAGCTTTACACCTACACAGAGCCTGCAGCCCCTACACAGCAAAACATGCAGCTTTACACTGCTACACAGAACCTGCAGCCCCTACACAGCAAAACATGCAGCTTTACACCTACACAGAGCCTGCAGCCCCTACACAGCAAAACATGCAGCTTTACACTGCTACACAGAACCTGCAGCCCCTACACAGCAAAACATGCAGCTTTACACTGCTACACAGAACCTGCAGCCCCTACACAGCAAAACAAGCAGCTTTACACTGCTACACAGAGCCTGCAGCCCCTACACAGCAAAACAAGCAGCTTTACACTGCTACACAGAACCTGCAGCCCCTACACAGCAAAACAAGCAGCTTTACACTGCTACACAGAACCTGCAGCCCCTACACAGCAAAACATGCAGCTTTACACCTACACAGAACCTGCAGCCCCTACACAGCAAAACATGCAGCTTTACACCGCTACACAGAGCCTGCAGCCCCTACACAGCAAAACATGCAGCTTTACACTGCTACACAGAGCCTGCAGCCCCTACACAGCAAAACAAGCAGCTTTACACTGCTACACAGAACCTGCAGCCCCTACACAGCAAAACATGCAGCTTTACACTGCTACACAGAACCTGCAGCCCCTACACAGCAAAACATGCAGCTTTACACCGCTACACAGAACCTGCAGCCCCTACACAGCAAAACAAGCAGCTTTACACTGCTACACAGAGCCTGCAGCCCCTACACAGCAAAACATGCAGCTTTACACTGCTACACAGAACCTGCAGCCCCTACACAGCAAAACATGCAGCTTTACACCGCTACACAGAACCTGCAGCCCCTACACAGCAAAACATGCAGCTTTACACCGCTACACAGAACCTGCAGCCCCTACACAGCAAAACATGCAGCTTTACACTGCTACACAGAACCTGCAGCCCCTACACAGCAAAACATGCAGCTTTACACCGCTACACAGAACCTGCAGCCCCTACACAGCAAAACAAGCAGCTTTACACTGCTACACAGAACCTGCAGCCCCTACACAGCAAAACAAGCAGCTTTACACCTACACAGAACCTGCAGCCCCTACACAGCAAAACAAGCAGCTTTACACCTACACAGAGCCTGCAGCCCCTACACAGCAAAACAAGCAGCTTTACACCGCTACACAGAACCTGCAGCCCCTACACAGCAAAACATGCAGCTTTACACTGCTACACAGAACCTGCAGCCCCTACACAGCAAAACATGCAGCTTTACACTGCTACACAGAACCTGCAGCCCCTACACAGCAAAACATGCAGCTTTACACTGCTACACAGAACCTGCAGCCCCTACACAGCAAAACATGCAGCTTTACACCTACACAGAACCTGCAGCCCCTACACAGCAAAACATGCAGCTTTACACCGCTACACAGAGCCTGCAGCCCCTACACAGCAAAACATGCAGCTTTACACTGCTACACAGAGCCTGCAGCCCCTACACAGCAAAACATGCAGCTTTACACCGCTACACAGAACCTGCAGCCCCTACACAGCAAAACATGCAGCTTTACACCTACACAGAGCCTGCAGCCCCTACACAGCAAAACAAGCAGCTTTACACTGCTACACAGAACCTGCAGCCCCTACACAGCAAAACATGCAGCTTTACACCGCTACACAGAACCTGCAGCCCCTACACAGCAAAACATGCAGCTTTACACTGCTACACAGAACCTGCAGCCCCTACACAGCAAAACATGCAGCTTTACACTGCTACACAGAGCCTGCAGCCCCTACACAGCAAAACATGCAGCTTTACACTGCTACACAGAACCTGCAGCCCCTACACAGCAAAACATGCAGCTTTACACTGCTACACAGAACCTGCAGCCCCTACACAGCAAAACATGCAGCTTTACACTGCTACACAGAACCTGCAGCCCCTACACAGCAAAACAAGCAGCTTTACACTGCTACACAGAACCTGCAGCCCCTACACAGCAAAACATGCAGCTTTACACCGCTACACAGAACCTGCAGCCCCTACACAGCAAAACAAGCAGCTTTACACCTACACAGAACCTGCAGCCCCTACACAGCAAAACATGCAGCTTTACACTGCTACACAGAGCCTGCAGCCCCTACACAGCAAAACATGCAGCTTTACACCTACACAGAACCTGCAGCCCCTACACAGCAAAACATGCAGCTTTACACCTACACAGAACCTGCAGCCCCTACACAGCAAAACATGCAGCTTTACACTGCTACACAGAGCCTGCAGCCCCTACACAGCAAAACAAGCAGCTTTACACTGCTACACAGAACCTGCAGCCCCTACACAGCAAAACATGCAGCTTTACACCTACACAGAGCCTGCAGCCCCTACACAGCAAAACATGCAGCTTTACACCTACACAGAACCTGCAGCCCCTACACAGCAAAACATGCAGCTTTACACTGCTACACAGAGCCTGCAGCCCCTACACAGCAAAACATGCAGCTTTACACTGCTACACAGAACCTGCAGCCCCTACACAGCAAAACAAGCAGCTTTACACTGCTACACAGAGCCTGCAGCCCCTACACAGCAAAACAAGCAGCTTTACACTGCTACACAGAACCTGCAGCCCCTACACAGCAAAACAAGCAGCTTTACACTGCTACACAGAACCTGCAGCCCCTACACAGCAAAACATGCAGCTTTACACTGCTACACAGAACCTGCAGCCCCTACACAGCAAAACATGCAGCTTTACACTGCTACACAGAACCTGCAGCCCCTACACAGCAAAACATGCAGCTTTACACTACTACACAGAACCTGCAGCCCCTACACAGCAAAACATGCAGCTTTACACCGCTACACAGAACCTGCAGCCCCTACACAGCAAAACATGCAGCTTTACACTGCTACACAGAACCTGCAGCCCCTACACAGCAAAACATGCAGCTTTACACCGCTACACAGAACCTGCAGCCCCTACACAGCAAAACAAGCAGCTTTACACTGCTACACAGAACCTGCAGCCCCTACACAGCAAAACAAGCAGCTTTACACTGCTACACAGAACCTGCAGCCCCTACACAGCAAAACATGCAGCTTTACACCGCTACACAGAACCTGCAGCCCCTACACAGCAAAACAAGCAGCTTTACACCTACACAGAACCTGCAGCCCCTACACAGCAAAACAAGCAGCTTTACACTGCTACACAGAACCTGCAGCCCCTACACAGCAAAACATGCAGCTTTACACCGCTACACAGAGCCTGCAGCCCCTACACAGCAAAACAAGCAGCTTTACACCTACACAGAGCCTGCAGCCCCTACACAGCAAAACATGCAGCTTTACACCGCTACACAGAACCTGCAGCCCCTACACAGCAAAACATGCAGCTTTACACTACTACACAGAACCTGCAGCCCCTACACAGCAAAACATGCAGCTTTACACTGCTACACAGAACCTGCAGCCCCTACACAGCAAAACAAGCAGCTTTACACCTACACAGAACCTGCAGCCCCTACACAGCAAAACATGCAGCTTTACACCGCTACACAGAACCTGCAGCCCCTACACAGCAAAACATGCAGCTTTACACCTACACAGAACCTGCAGCCCCTACACAGCAAAACATGCAGCTTTACACTGCTACACAGAGCCTGCAGCCCCTACACAGCAAAACATGCAGCTTTACACTGCTACACAGAACCTGCAGCCCCTACACAGCAAAACAAGCAGCTTTACACTGCTACACAGAACCTGCAGCCCCTACACAGCAAAACATGCAGCTTTACACCGCTACACAGAGCCTGCAGCCCCTACACAGCAAAACAAGCAGCTTTACACTGCTACACAGAACCTGCAGCCCCTACACAGCAAAACAAGCAGCTTTACACTGCTACACAGAACCTGCAGCCCCTACACAGCAAAACATGCAGCTTTACACTGCTACACAGAACCTGCAGCCCCTACACAGCAAAACATGCAGCTTTACACTGCTACACAGAACCTGCAGCCCCTACACAGCAAAACATGCAGCTTTACACTACTACACAGAACCTGCAGCCCCTACACAGCAAAACATGCAGCTTTACACCGCTACACAGAACCTGCAGCCCCTACACAGCAAAACATGCAGCTTTACACTGCTACACAGAACCTGCAGCCCCTACACAGCAAAACATGCAGCTTTACACCGCTACACAGAACCTGCAGCCCCTACACAGCAAAACAAGCAGCTTTACACTGCTACACAGAACCTGCAGCCCCTACACAGCAAAACATGCAGCTTTACACCGCTACACAGAACCTGCAGCCCCTACACAGCAAAACATGCAGCTTTACACCGCTACACAGAACCTGCAGCCCCTACACAGCAAAACATGCAGCTTTACACCGCTACACAGAACCTGCAGCCCCTACACAGCAAAACAAGCAGCTTTACACCTACACAGAACCTGCAGCCCCTACACAGCAAAACAAGCAGCTTTACACTGCTACACAGAACCTGCAGCCCCTACACAGCAAAACATGCAGCTTTACACCGCTACACAGAGCCTGCAGCCCCTACACAGCAAAACAAGCAGCTTTACACCGCTACACAGAACCTGCAGCCCCTACACAGCAAAACATGCAGCTTTACACTGCTACACAGAACCTGCAGCCCCTACACAGCAAAACAAGCAGCTTTACACCGCTACACAGAACCTGCAGCCCCTACACAGCAAAACATGCAGCTTTACACCGCTACACAGAACCTGCAGCCCCTACACAGCAAAACATGCAGCTTTACACCGCTACACAGAACCTGCAGCCCCTACACAGCAAAACAAGCAGCTTTACACCGCTACACAGAGCCTGCAGCCCCTACACAGCAAAACAAGCAGCTTTACACCGCTACACAGAACCTGCAGCCCCTACACAGCAAAACATGCAGCTTTACACTGCTACACAGAACCTGCAGCCCCTACACAGCAAAACATGCAGCTTTACACCGCTACACAGAACCTGCAGCCCCTACACAGCAAAACATGCAGCTTTACACTGCTACACAGAACCTGCAGCCCCTACACCGCAAAACAAGCAGCTTTACACCTACACAGAACCTGCAGCCCCTACACAGCAAAACATGCAGCTTTACACCGCTACACAGAACCTGCAGCCCCTACACAGCAAAACATGCAGCTTTACACCGCTACACAGAACCTGCAGCCCCTACACAGCAAAACATGCAGCTTTACACTGCTACACAGAACCTGCAGCCCCTACACAGCAAAACATGCAGCTTTACACCTACACAGAACCTGCAGCCCCTACACAGCAAAACATGCAGCTTTACACTGCTACACAGAACCTGCAGCCCCTACACAGCAAAACAAGCAGCTTTACACTGCTACACAGAACCTGCAGCCCCTACACAGCAAAACATGCAGCTTTACACCGCTACACAGAGCCTGCAGCCCCTACACAGCAAAACAAGCAGCTTTACACTGCTACACAGAACCTGCAGCCCCTACGCAGCAAAACAAGCAGCTTTAAAACAGCAACAGTAAAAAAGGCAGCAGCACTGCTACAGACAGTGCACTATACACAGAACTTTCACTGCCCTTTTCTGCACAGCTACACAGTGAGGAGCTACCATCCCACCTGCCTCGTGCCACGTTCCCACGGCTAGCGCCACCAAGGGCCACACCACCGGACATCTGCCAGGACACGGGTCAGAGCCACCGGACACCTGTAAGTACAGCTACCCCTACGCTGACGCTGCAAGACACCGACAGGCACTATCTGAGACAGTCGCCCATCGCTGACGCAGGTAACGGACCGCATGCCACACGCACTGGCTAAAGGCCTACACACACCTACAGCATGGCAGACCTCAGAGCCTCACCAGACATCACGCAGGAGAGTGACCACTCAGACACAGAGACCGCTGCAGGACTGCAACAGGCGCAAGGCCCAAACGGACAGTCACACTAACACAAAAGCGAAAAATATGAGGCCGACATTGAAGCGCACTGCGCTAAATTAGAAAAGGCCTGGGAAAAAAAACACTTGGAATACGCAATGTCGCCGGCAATTATGTACAACAGCTCGAGCAGGCAATAACTCAATTAAGGACTGATCACTCGTGCTACCAGGAGCAGTCAGAGGCATACGCCACTTACCTGACCAGGGCCAACACCAGCGAAAGCCTGCAAGAAAGGGACCTACAGAGTAACATTGACCTGACACGCGACAGCCGCGTGCGGACCGCGATCACAGAAACTGCGAGTAGGAGAAAGGACCTGGCACTGGAGACCCCATCGCAGCGCTCCAGCACATCCAGGCGCTCATCAAGGGCCGCTACATCAGTGCAGTCTAATGTGTCCAGCGCAAGCGCTACGAAGGCGCGAGCCACCGCAGAGGCCACACACGCTCAGAAAGAGGCAGCCATGAAACTAGAAAGGGCCCGCATAGAAGAGGAGGAGCAGACCGCTACTGCCACCGTTGCGCGTAAAATGACAGGAGGTGGACGTGAACCTAGAAGCCGTAAATCAAGAGAGGGAAGCTGCTGACGCCATAGCCCAAGCCGAAGTCCTAGAAGCGGCCGCGAGACAGGACGGCGGGGAGCGACCGTACAGTCTGATAGCCCCAGAGGATCCGACCCAACGCACTGAAGACTACGTAAGGAGCCTCTTCAGCGTAAACACCAGCGCGCCATCTCAACACGACGAGGGAGACGGCACATATGCCGAAGACTTACTCGGTCCACGTGGAGAGGATGCTGTTCCTTCAAGGGTACACGCAACCTGGGTTAGGCACAGCTGCAACAGTGATCCACACGCCAGCACGCACACGGATGCACCACAACAGGCTCGCAATCCAGGTACGCCCACGCGGAGAAACAGATTCTCACACTGACCAGCAGTCATCACACGGCCACACCAAGGAAGAGGCGACCTCAGGGCCCCTCCGGCAACCACATCAGAACGCGACCAACACACCGATGCATCAGGCCTGACAGACATGGGCAAGTACATGATCCGGCGTGACATGGTGCAAACAGGACCAACAAACTTCGACGACCGTCCTGAGAATTACCACATATGGAAGTTCACATTCAAGGACACGATCAAGAGTCTGGGCTTCTCCGAGAGGGAAGAACTCGGCCTACTAACCAAATGGCTGGGGAAATAATCCGTGGAACATGCGAAGAGGCTCAGGGCAGCGACCGTGAACCACCCCCAAGTAGGTTTTTACCTAGTATGGGAAAGGCTAGAGGAGTGCTATGGTAGCCCCGAAGCAGTCGAAGACGAACTCTTCAAGAGAGTTGACGACTTTCCCAGAATTACAGCCAAAGACTACTCGAAGTTACGAGAGCTGGGGATCTGCTGCAGGAGCTGGAGTCTGCAAGAACAGACCAATCCCTAACAGGTCTCAACGTCCTGGACTCAGCTCGCGGAGTGAGGCCCACCTTGGAGAAGCTACCCTACAACCTCCAAGAAAGATGGACGTCACAAGGCTCCAAATACAAAAGGGAGAAGCAAGTCGCCTTCCCTCCCTTCTCATTCTTCTTGAGCTTCATTCGCGAAGCAGCAAGAACAAGAAACGATCCCAGCTTCATCCTAGGCACATCAACTGTACCCAGCGTGAGCAGCCTAAAGAATGAAGGACCGGTGACAAGA
Source organism: Ascaphus truei (assembly GCF_040206685.1). Classification (NCBI taxonomy): domain Eukaryota; kingdom Metazoa; phylum Chordata; class Amphibia; order Anura; family Ascaphidae; genus Ascaphus; species Ascaphus truei. The sequence continues at coordinate 69,378 of NW_027457127.1, read as the reverse complement.
TACGGCAGCACCAGAACGCCTATCTCGATCCACAGGACAGACGTGTCCCCTGAAACATCTACATGTCCCAATCATTCTACCGCTCCAAGCAGGGGACCCAAATAGGGAATGCCCCATACACAAGAAGCCACGCCCACTTAACAAGTGCTTCGGGTTCAGGATGAAGTCCATAGAGGAACGCAAGAAGTTAATCGGAGAGTTTGGAGTTTGCTTCAGGTGTCCTGCGATTCCACAACCCATCTAGCCAAAGACTGTAAAGAAGCCATCAAATGTGTAGTGTGCACCATCTAAGTGCCAGCAATCACCAATACGAGGACTTTACTGTAGTTCCAGTATCTACATATCCTGAATCGCCAAGTATTCTGACACCAGCAATGCTCCTAACACCAAAGGTAGGAGACATCCCTACCCCAGTCAGAGACATTAATACAAAAGCCATGTATAAACGCCAGTGGAGCTAGGTGCAACGCCTCGATAACACACTTTGGGACCGCTGGAGGCGCGAGTATCCTGTGACACCTCAGGAATGCCACAAATGGCAAGCTGTCCAATCAGACATTCACGAATGAGACATTGTTCTCTTAAAAGGAGAACGGACTAACCATTCTATAGACTCTGAAAGACATTGTGGAGCACTCAGCTAGCCTGAACAGTGCGCCCACCTGACATCCCTTGCAAGGAACCTTGGAGCCAGTGGTATCGGCCTGGTATCACACCGGGATGTGGACATGTCATGTTATGTATTGTTATGTATTTACATATGTTCCACATAATCTTGTTATAGTGGTATCTCCAGATACCAGACGGGGAGAGTCCTGGAACAGGATTGTCTATTTCAGTTCCCCGCCCGCCCCCCATTGTTGCTAGCCCTTTATTTGGATGTAAGCTTTCCTTGCAGCTATTACTACTAGTGCAGGGGGGAATGGATACATTTAGATACTTCCCAATTCTCCAGCCTGCTAGAAGTTGGTTGCTGTGACAACCCCTTTAATTCCCCTGGCTAAAGGACTTTTCCATACTCCCCTGTCTGTATTCACAGGTAGCTTAGCCCTGTCCCTATTCCTGTGTGACAAACATTACCCACTTCCTTTCTTACCCAGCTACTGAGTGAGTGCTCCCATTCTTACTTACTCCCTTCCAAAGCAATCCGTGTGCCTGTCCCTTGATACAGAAGCACTTCACACAGAGAAGCCCTCTCTACCCACACAACACACAGAGAAGCCCTCTCTACCCACACAACACACAGAGAAGCCCTCTCTACCCACACAACACACAGAGAAGCCCTCTCTACCCACACAACACACAGAGAAGCCCTCTCTACCCACACAACACACAGAGAAGCCCTCTCTACCCACACAACACACAGAGAAGCCCTCTCTACCCACACAACACACAGAGAAGCCCTCTCTACCCACACAACACACAGAGAAGCCCCCTCTACCCACACAACACACAGAGAAGCCCCCTCTACCCACACAACACACAGAGAAGCCCTCTCTACCCACACAACACACAGAGAAGCCCTCTCTACCCACACAACACACAGAGAAGCCCTCTCTACCCACACAACACACAGAGAAGCCCTCTCTACCCACACAACACACAGAGAAGCCCCCTCTACCCACACAACACACAGAGAAGCCCTCTCTACCCACACAACACACAGAGAAGCCCCCTCTACCCACACAACACACAGAGAAGCCCTCTCTACCCACACAACACACAGAGAAGCCCTCTCTACCCACACAACACACAGAGAAGCCCCCTCTACCCACACAACACACAGAGAAGCCCTCTCTAACCACACAACACACAGAGAAGCCCCCTCTACCCACACAACACACAGAGAAGCCCTCTGTACCCACACAACACACAGAGAAGCCCTCTCTACCCACACAACACACAGAGAAGCCCTCTCTACCCACACAACACACAGAGAAGCCCCCTCTACCCACACAACACACAGAGAAGCCCTCTCTACCCACACAACACACAGAGAAGCCCTCTCTACCCACACAACACACAGAGAAGCCCTCTCTACCCACACAACACACAGAGAAGCCCCCTCTACCCACACAACACACAGAGAAGCCCTCTCTACCCACACAACACACAGAGAAGCCCTCTCTACCCACACAACACACAGAGAAGCCCCCTCTACCCACACAACACACAGAGAAGCCCTCTCTACCCACACAACACACAGAGAAGCCCTCTCTACCCACACAACACACAGAGAAGCCCTCTCTACCCACACAACACACAGAGAAGCCCCCTCTACCCACACAACACACAGAGAAGCCCCCTCTACCCACACAACGACACAGGAACCTTTCATTTCTGTAACTCCCTCAATAAAGTTAAGAAAAGACAAAAGGACGTGTTGTGCTTCCAAAGGGGGATGAGTTCAGCTATCTGGCCATACTTATATCTACAGTAGCATATACCCTGTGTCTACTGAATAGTATGAGAGGGGGGAGAGAGTATGAGGGAATGCGAGAGAGAGCGAGGTGTAGAGCATGAGCGCGCGAGAGGGGGGGGGCAGAGCGGGAGAGAGGGGGGGGCAGAGCGCGAGAGAGAGAGGGGGCAGAGCGGGAGAGAGGGGGGGGGCAGAGCGGGAGAGAGGGGGGGGCAGAGCGCGAGAGAGGGGGGGGCAGAGCGCGAGAGAGGGGGGGGCAGAGCGCGAGAGAGAGAGGGGGCAGAGCGCGAGAGAGGGGGGGGGCAGAGCGCGAGAGAGGGGGGGGCAGAGCGCGAGAGAGGGGGGGCAGAGCGCGAGAGAGGGGGGGGCAGAGCGCGAGAGAGGGGGGGGGCAGAGCGCGAGAGAGGGGGGGGCAGAGCGGGAAAGGGAGAGGGGGCAGAGCGGGAAAGAGAGAGGGGGCAGAGCGGGAGAGAGAGAGGGGGCAGAGCGGGAGAGGGAGAGGGGGCAGAGCGGGAGAGAGAGAGGACGCAGAGCGGGAAAGGGAGAGGACGCAGAGCGGGAAAGGGAGAGGGGGCAGAGCGGGAGAGAGAGAGGGGGCAGAGCGCGAGAGAGAGAGGGGGCAGAGCGGGAGAGAGGGGGCAGAGCGGGAGAGAGAGAGGGGGCAGAGCGGGAAAGGGAGAGGGGGCAGAGCGGGAAAGGGAGAGGGGGCAGAGCGGGAAAGAGAGAGGGGGCAGAGCGGGAAAGAGAGAGGGGGCAGAGCGGGAAAGGGAGAGGGGGCAGAGCGGGAAAGGGAGAGGGGGCAGAGCGGGAAAGAGAGAGGGGGCAGAGCGGGAAAGAGAGAGGGGGCAGAGCGGGAAAGGGAGAGGGGGCAGAGCGGGAAAGAGAGAGGGGGCAGAGCGGGAGAGAGGGGGGGGGGCAGAGCGGGAAAGAGAGAGGGGGCAGAGCGGGAAAGAGAGAGGGGGCAGAGCGGGAAAGAGAGAGGGGGCAGAGCGGGAAAGAGAGAGGGGGCAGAGCGGGAAAGGGAGAGGGGGCAGAGCGGGAAAGAGAGAGGGGGCAGAGCGGGAAAGGGAGAGGGGGCAGAGCGGGAAAGAGAGAGGGGGCAGAGCGGGAAAGAGAGAGGGGGCAGAGCGGGAAAGAGAGAGGGGACAGAGTAGGAGACGGAGAGGGGGCAGAGAGGGAGAGAGGGGGGAGAGTATGAGAGAGGGGGGCAGAGTATGAGAGGGGGGGCAGAGTATGAGAGGGGGGGCAGAGTATGAGAGGGGGGGCAGAGTATGAGAGGGGGGGCAGAGTATGAGACGGGGGGCAGAGTATGAGAGGGGGGGCAGAGTATGAGAGGGGGGGCAGAGTATGAGAGGGGGGGCAGAGTATCAGAGGGGGGGGCAGAGTATGAGAGGAGGGGCAGAGCAGGAAAGAGAGAGGGGGCAGAGTAGGAGACGGAGAGGGGGAAGAGTATGAGAGGGAGAGAGGGGGGAGAGTATGAGAGAGGGGGGCAGAGTATGAGAGGGGGGGGCAGAATATGAGGGTATGAGGGGGGAGAGTATGAGAGAGGGTATGAGGGGGGAGAGTATGAGGGGAGCAGAGCATGAGAGGGGGACAGGCACTCACTGATCAGAGAGACAGCTGCGCGGGGCTCAGGGACACCTCCTCATGACAGCGGATCAGAGTGACAGCGCGAGCTCTGAGCAGGCACTGCGCGGACACCCTGCCGGCTCTGGGCCTTTGAGCGTGAGAAACCAACGGAGGGGTCCTCGGTGTAGTGACGTAACATGAAACCGCCCTATCCGATGCACAAGCGGTCTAAAGACGCAATCCGGCCAGAAGCGGCCATGTTTGATATGGGCAGAATGCCCTGAGTTCCAGCCAATCCGCAGAGCTATAGGAAAACACGTGACCCCCAGAGTGTCACAAATACACACGTGACTGATATCACAAGACAGCTGCTACTGCTCCCATTACAGGCAGGGTCAGGAGGTCACATGGCAGCAGGGTCAGGAGGTCGCATTGCGGGCAGGGTCAGGAGGTCGCATTGCGGGCAGGGTCAGGAGGTCGCATTGCAGCAGCGTCAGGAGGTCACATTGCGGGCAGGTTCAGGGGTCACATTGCGAGCAGGGTCAGGAGGTCGCATTGCGGGCAGGGTCAGAAGGTCGCATTGCTGGCAGGGTCAGGAGGTCGCATTGCGGGCAGGGTCAGGAGGTCACATTGCTGGCAGGGTCAGGGGGTCACATTGCTGGCAGGGTCAGGGGGTCACATTGCGGGCAGGGTCAGGAGGTCGCATTGCGGGCACGGTCAGGAGGTCACATTGCGGGCATGGTCAGGAGGTCGCATTGCAGCAGGGTCAGGGGGTCACATTGCTGGCAGGGTCAGGGGGTCACATTGCGGGCAGGGTCAGGAGGTCACATTGCGGGCAGGGTCAGGAGGTCGCATTGCGGGCATGGTCAGGAGGTCACATTGCGGGCAGGGTCAGGAGGTCACATTGCTGGCAGGGTCAGGGGGTCGCATTGCTGGCAGGGTCAGGGGGTCGCATTGCGGGCAGGGTCAGGAGGTCACATTGCGGGCAGGGTCAGGAGGTCGCATTGCTGGCAGGGTCAGGGGGTCACATTGCGGGCAGGGTCAGGAGGTCGCATTGCTGGCAGGGTCAGGGGGTCACATTGCGAGCAGGGTCAGGAGGTCGCATTGCGGGCAGGGTCAGGGGGTCACATTGCAGCAGGGTCAGGAGGTCGCATTGCGGGCAGGGGCAGGGGTCACATTGCGGGCAGGGTCAGGAGGTCGCATTGCTGGCAGGGGCAGGAGGTCGCATTGCTGGCAGGGTCAGGGGGTCACATTGCGGGCAGGGTCAGGAGGTCGCATTGCGGGCAGGGTCAGGGGGTCACATTGCGGGCAGGGTCAGGGGTCACATTGCAGCAGGGTCAGGAGGTCACATTGCGGGCAGGGTCAGGAGGTCGCATTGCGGGCAGGGTCAGGGGGTCGCATTGCGGGCAGGGTCACGGGGTCACATTGCGAGCAGGGTCAGGAGGTCACATTGCAGCAGGGTCAGGAGGTCACATTGCGGGCAGGGTCAGGAGGTCGCATTGCGGGCAGGGTCAGGGGTCACATTGCAGCACGGTCAGGAGGTCACATTGCGGGCAGGGTCAGGAGGTCACATTGCGGGCAGGGTCAGGAGGTCGCATTGCGGGCAGGGTCAGGGGGTCGCATTGCGGGCAGGGTCAGGAGGTCGCATTGAGGGCAGGGTCAGGAGGTCGCATTGCGGGCAGGGTCAGAAGGTCGCATTGCGGGCAGGGTCAGGAGGTCACATTGCGGGCAGGGTCAGGAGGTCACATTGCGGGCAGGGTCAGGAGGTCGCATTGCGGGCAGGGTCAGGGGGTCGCATTGCGAGCAGGGTCAGGAGGTCGCATTGAGGGCAGGGTCAGGAGGTCACATTGCGGGCAGTGTCAGGAGGTCACATTGCGGGCAGGTTCAGGGGTCACATTGCGGGCAGGGTCAGGAGGTCACATTGCAGCAGGGTCAGGAGGTCGCATTGCGGGCAGGGTCAGGAGGTCGCATTGCTGGCAGGGTCAGGGGGTCACATTGCGGGCAGGGTCAGGTCGCATTGCGGGCAGGGTCAGGAGGTCGCATTGAGGGCAGGGTCAGGAGGTCGCATTGCTGGCAGGGTCAGGGGTCACATTGCGGGCAGGGTCAGGAGGTCGGATTGCGGGCAGGGTCAGGAGGTCACATTGCGGGCAGGGTCAGGAGGTCACATTGCAGCAGGGTCAGGAGGTCACATTGCGGGCAGGGTCAGGAGGTCACATTGCGGGCAGGGTCAGGGGGTCGCATTGCGGGCAGGGTCACGGGGTCACATTGCGAGCAGGGTCAGGAGGTCACATTGCAGCAGGGTCAGGAGGTCACATTGCGGGCAGGGTCAGGAGGTCGCATTGCGGGCAGGGTCAGGGGGTCGCATTGCGAGCAGGGTCAGGAGGTCGCATTGAGGGCAGGGTCAGAAGGTCGCATTGCGGGCAGGGTCAGGAGGTCACATTGCGGGCAGGGTCAGGGGGTCGCATTGCGAGCAGGGTCAGGAGGTCGCATTGCGGGCAGGGTCAGGAGGTCACATTGCGGGCAGTGTCAGGAGGTCACATTGCAGGCAGGTTCAGGGGTCACATTGCGAGCAGGGTCAGGAGGTCGCATTGAGGGCAGGGTCAGGAGGTCGCATTGCGGGCAGGGTCAGGAGGTCGCATTGCGGGCAGGGTCAGGAGGTCACATTGCGGGCAGGGGCAGGGGGTCGCATTGCGGGCAGGGTCGGGGTAGCATTGAGGGCAGGGTCAGAAGGTCGCATTGCGGGCAGGGTCAGGAGGTCACATTGCGGGCAGGGTCAGGGGGTCGCATTGCGGGCAGGGTCAGGGGTAGCATTGAGGGCAGGGTCAGAAGGTCGCATTGCGGGCAGGGTCAGGAGGTCACATTGCGGGCAGGGTCAGGAGGTCACATTGCGGGCAGGGTCAGGAGGTCACATTGCAGCACGGTCAGGAGGTCACATTGCGGGCAGGGTCAGGAGGTCACATTGCGGGCAGGGTCAGGGGGTCGCATTGCGTGCAGGGTCAGGGGGTCGCATTGCGGGCAGGGTCAGGAGGTCACATTGCAGCAGGGTCAGGAGGTCACATTGCGGGCAGGGTCAGGAGGTCACATTGCGGGCAGGGTCAGGAGGTCACATTGCAGCACGGTCAGGAGGTCACATTGCGGGCAGGGTCAGGAGGTCACATTGCGGGCAGGGTCAGGGGGTCGCATTGCGGGCAGGGGCAGGGGGTCGCATTGCGGCAGGGTCAGAGGTCGCATTGCAGCAGGGTCAGGAGGTCACATTGCAAGCAGAGTCAGGAGGTCACATTGCGGGCAGGGTCAGGAGGTCACATTGCGGGCAGGGTCAGGAGGTCACATTGCGGGCAGGGTCAGGAGGTCACATGGCGGGCAGGGTCAGGAGGTCACATTGCGGCAGGGTCAGGAGGTCGCATTGCGGGCAGGGTCAGGAGGTCGCATTGAGGGCAGGGTCAGGAGGTCGCATTGCTGGCAGGGTCAGGGGTCACATTGCGGGCAGGGTCAGGAGGTCGCATTGCGGGCAGGGTCAGGAGGTCGCATTGCGGGCAGGGTCAGGAGGTCACATTGCAGCAGGGTCAGGAGGTCACATTGCGGGCAGGGTCAGGAGGTCACATTGCGGGCAGGGTCAGGGGGTCGCATTGCGGGCAGGGTCACGGGGTCACATTGCGAGCAGGGTCAGGAGGTCACATTGCAGCAGGGTCAGGAGGTCACATTGCGGGCAGGGTCAGGAGGTCGCATTGCGGGCAGGGTCAGGGGGTCGCATTGCGAGCAGGGTCAGGAGGTCGCATTGAGGGCAGGGTCAGGAGGTCGCATTGCGGGCAGGGTCAGGAGGTCACATTGCGGGCAGGGTCAGGGGGTCACATTGCGAGCAGGGTCAGGAGGTCGCATTGAGGGCAGGGTCAGGAGGTCGCATTGCGGGCAGGGTCAGGAGGTCACATTGCGGGCAGGGTCAGGAGGTCACATTGCGGGCAGGGGCAGGGGGTCGCATTGCGGGCAGGATCGGGGTAGCATTGAGGGCAGGGTCAGAAGGTCGCATTGCGGGCAGGGTCAGGAGGTCACATTGCGGGCAGGGTCAGGGGGTCACATTGCGGGCAGGGTCGGGGGGTCGCATTGCGTGCAGGGTCAGGGGGTCGCATTGCGGGCAGGGTCAGGAGGTCACATTGCGGGCAGGGTCAGGAGGTCACATTGCGGGCAGGGTCAGGAGGTCATATTGCAGCAGGGTCAAGAGGTCACATTGCGGGCAGGGTCAGGAGGTCACATTTGCGGGCAGGGTCAGGGGGTCGCATTGCGTGCAGGGTCAGGAGGTCGCATTGCAGCAGGGTCAGGAGGTCACATTGCGGGCAGGGTCAGGAGGTCACATTGCGGGCAGGGTCAGGAGGTCACATTGCGGGCAGGGTCAGGAGGTCACATTGCAGCACGGTCAGGAGGTCACATTGCGGGCAGGGTCAGGAGGTCACAATGCGGGCAGGGTCAGGGGGTCGCATTGCGGCAGGGTCAGGAGGTCACATTGCAGCACGGTCAGGAGGTCACATTGCGGGCAGGGTCAGGAGGTCACATTGCGGCAGGGTCAGGAGGTCACATTGCGGGCAGGGTCAGGGGGTCGCATTGCGGGCAGGGTCAGGAGGTCGCATTGCAGCAGGGTCAGGAGGTCACATTGCGAGCAGAGTCAGGAGGTCACATTGTGGGCAGGGTCAGGAGGTCACATTGCGGGCAGGGTCAGGAGGTCACATTGTTTTCAGGGTCAGGAGGTCACATGGCGGGCAGGGTCAGGAGGTCACATGGTGGCAGGGTCAGGAGGTCACATTGCGGGCAGGGTCAGGAGGTCACATTGCGGCAGGGTCAGGAGGTCACATTGCGGGCAGGGACAGGGGGTCGCATTGCGGGCAGGGTCAGGGGGTCGCATTGCGGGCAGGGTCAGGAGGTCGCATTGCAGCAGGGTCAGGAGGTCACATTGCAGCAGGGTCAGGAGGTCACATTGCAGCAGGGTCAGGAGGTCGCATTGCGGGCAGGGTCAGGAGGTTGCATTGCGGGCAGGGTCAGGGGGTCACATTGCGGGCAGGGTCAGGAGGTCACATTGCAGCAGGGTCAGGAGGTCGCATTTCGGGCAGGTCAGGAGGTCACATTGCAGGAGGGTCAGGAGGTCACATTGCGGGCAGGGTCAGGAGGTCACATTGCAGCAGGGGCAGGAGGTCACATTGCAGCAGGGTCAGGAGGTCGCATTGCGGGCAGGGTCAGGAGGTCACATTGCAGCAGGGGCAGGACGTCGCATTGTTCTTCCTTCCCACCTCAGTACCGGGGTCTTGTCAGGTTTGTGGGCAGCACGAGCGTGGCCGTGGCAGTTACTAGGCAGGAGGTAGATGGACTGCAATGACAGGAGCTGATATCCTATTATTGGGACCCTGTCATGGCTGGAGGCGCTGCACCATGAGTGTGAGTAACTAAGAAGTGTCCCTAAAGCTTGTCCCATTGCCCATACCATCGCACAGCTCAGCTTCTCCTCACACCACAGGTAGGCTTCAGCAGCACACAAGAAGCAGTAACCACGGTAGTTTCCCACAGGGTTACACAGGGCACAACACAATAATGAAATAAAATGAGGTTTATTCGGATAAGACATCGGAAACACAGAAATACAAAATACAGATAATATACTGTACATGTAACCCTGCTTCTCCCCCCCCCCCCCCCTCCCAATCTATTCTGGGGTATGTTGTGGGAAAGCCTACTCTGGTTACTCATCTTTGTGTGGTGCATACCTGCTGGTAACAGGGTACCTCCATAAGCCAGGGACCAGGGATGATACATGCTGGAGAATAAAATGACCCTGTTTTTTCCTATTTCATGTTCCCTTAGCCCTAGAACTGTGACATTCTTTGTGTGTCAGTTTTAGGGGGGATATTTGGGTGGCAATACAATTATTTTGGTTGGGGGGCCACTGTTGCCGACAGTCATTTAATTCTCCCCAGCGAGCAGGCATTATTTGCCGGTACACAGGGAGTCAACCCCCGGACCCCTACAGTACCCCCCCCCCCCCCTCGAGGATCGGACTCCGGACGATCGTCCCAGGGTTTATGGGGAAACTTTTGATGAAAACGCCCGAGCAAAGACGGAGCATGGAGTTCAAGCCGTGAGACCCAGGAGCGTTCCTCCGGTCCATACCCCTTCCAGTGGACCAAGAACTGGACCTTGCCTCGGGAGATGCAAGAGTCAATGATGGACCGGATCTCAAATTCCTGTTGTCCTTGTACCATAACTGGAGGAGGCCTGTGTGGATGGTGAGGGAACTGAGCACTGGAGATGAACGGTTTTAAGAGGGAAACATGGAGGACTGACAGAATCTTCATGGACGGCGGGACGGTTAGCCACAGGATTTACCTGTTGTAGAATAGAGAAGGGGCCAAGGAACCTAGGAGATAACTTCGGAGAAGGCGTCTTCAACATGATATTCTTGGAAGAGAGCCAGACCTTATCTCCAGGTCTACATTTGTGTGCTTCTTGACGAAGACGATCCGCCTGTATCTTCTGTCTCTGGCCTGTCAGCTTTACTGATTACTGCAGCACCACTGTCAACTATTGTGACTACACACATGTAGAGCTTGAACTCCTTGTAGAACTACTAACTTTGGACAGTGCTGTGTCTTATATAACTTAGGGAATAGCTCCACCTCCTGTGTCACTAATGTAGCCAGGTCCCCCCTGCCTGTCAGCACCCCCCTCACCCTTGCGGCGATCGCAGGTGCCGCCGAGTCCAATGGTGGCCCCGCCAGCCGATCGCAAGGGTGAGGGCGGTCAGGCTCCTGCTCGGGGTTTGCCAGGGACGCGTGCGGCCGGTTACCAAGGCGTTGCAGGGCTTCCGGCGCTCCCTAAGCCGGGCGGCAAGGGCGCCGCCATCTTCTTGTTGTTCGCGCATGCGCAGAGTAGATCTAGGTGCAGGGGCCAGCAGGAGAGCTCGCGCATGCGCAGGGATTAGCCCGCGAAACCCTAGCCTACCAGGGAAGGTTCTAAGCAGGGACTAGGAGTCCCATGAGCCTCTGTACACCCCACATGACGCCAGGGAGCCAATAGGGCTTAGGATCTCCCTGCAGAGAGATACATTTCACGCGCTGAGCCCACGCGAGGGCAGTTGGAGCTGGGAGCTAGGAGGGAGCAGGAAGGGTGTAGGGAGCAAGTGAAGCTCCTGCACCAGGTAGGTCCCCCCATATCCCAGGTAGGTCCCAACTCACCCTCAGGCTAGTGGGTAATTGACAAGGGACGGCCCTAGGTTAGGGACGCTGCTTTTAGGTTCGTGAGGTGCCTTAGTGTCCGGTCACAGCGGTCAGTGCTGTGAGGGCGGACAAGAGGGCATAGTGTTAGGTTGCAGTGCGTTGCTGCCAGGATTAGGAGAGGTTAGGTAGGAGTGAGTCAGAGGGGACCCGGGTGGGTATGCGAGAGGTAGTGTGGGTGCAGGGGGTCAGGGACCCACCTGCATAGGATAGGCGACCCCGTAGGCCCCTAGGAGTTTTCCCCAAAAGCCATTCAAGGTTGCTGTGCTGTAGGGACGGCCTATAGTACAGCGAGTGTCACCGTAGTTCATAGGAGTCAGTTAGGGACTCGGCGGACGCTGCGCATTCGTGCAGCGAGTTGGGCGTAGGTTTTAGTGGCGGCTGCAGCAGTCATCCGGGTGGGATCGTCCTGGATGGTGGTTCCGGTGTTCTTCGGTCGCCGGATCCTTTGTGAAGCCAGTTGCAGATCCGAGCACGGGAGTGATCGGCAGGTACTCTAAATCTACAAGTGCACCAACGGGCCCATTAGTTTCAATAGTGACTGCGCAGTCACACATATCCTCTCTCTGTAGGAGTGCGGACTTTGTGTGGGAGTTGTTGGACACGGGGTGGGATCACCCGGTGAAGGGGGAAGCGTCCTGCGCGACGCCATAGTCAGTGTCGCCTCTAGAGAGGGACACCCGTCATTCTGTGTATGGTAATTGTGTCTTATGTTCCCAAGTAAAGGTATTAGTTATTATACTTACGGTGTGCTAGTTATTTGTATTTGTCCTGCGAGGAACAATTCCTGCTCTGCTGGGAACCATCGCAGGTGGAGGCTCTGCACCGAGTACAGGGTTACTCCTAATATAATTGCCCCAGGTTCCCCGTGGCGGAAGCTCAGACCTCCTGTGAGCCTAACAGGTACCGCACCACACCTGGTAACACTAAGTTCCCCGTACACACACTATATCTGCGATTGGGTGGGGTGGAATACCCGTTACACTAACAATGGACACAAGGTATGTTACCACTCCCCTTGACTACATATGGACATCTTTTTAGATGGGAAAGGTATACAGGGATATACCAAATAAGTATACATGGGAAGGATGTTGATCCAGGGATTAATCTGATTGCCAATTCTTGGAGTCAGGAAGGAATTAATTTTTCCCCTTAATGGGGTTTTTTGTTTGCCTTTCTCTGGATCAATAAGTATAGATATAGGATACAGTATCTGTTGTCTAAATTTAGCATAGGTTGAGACTTTTTGGTTCATTTCAAGCCTGAAAATGAACCAAAAATATCTAAAGTCTCCAGAATAACAGGGAAGGCGATTTCGGCTCTGTTAATAAACAATAGAGTGTCATCCACATACATGGCAATACTGATCTCAGTCTTCCCTATCCTGATCCCTTCAAATTCTTGGCAATTCCTCAAATAGATAGCCACGGGTACAAGGGCGATAGCAAACAGTAGAGGAGAGCGTGGGCAGCCCTGTCTAGTCCCTCTCTTTAAATCAAATATTTCTGAAGGGAAGGTGCCCGCAAAAACCCTAGCTATTGGGTTGGTATAAATCCCTTTAATAGCATTCTCAAATTCACCCACAATCTCAAATTTCTGCAGCGCAGTATATAAATAATCCCACACTACCATATCGAAGGCCTTCTCAGCATCCAGACTGAGAAGGCATGGGGACGCTTTAGTCCTATTATTTTGTACTTGCTGGATCGCAGCCAACACCTTCCTAATATTTGAAGTAGGATTTCTTCCCCATATGAACCCAGTTTGGTCTGGAGATATTATAGATGGTAAATGGACCTTTAATCTTTCTGCCAGAACTTTCGCATATAATTTATAATCAATGTTTACTAACGAGATTGGTCTATTTGAGTAGGGAAAATGAATTACTGCACACTTATATAAAAATCAAATAAGGTACAACTACCGGTGCTCCTGGTTCAGGATTCTCAGTATCAATCCCGGGTAAAGAGAAAGGAAGAGAATCAGGGCTCCACGGATTTGCTCAACAAACTAATTTATTGCCAATAGACTTAACGTTTCGGCCACACAGGCCTTTCTCACAAGCAGAAATGGCACGCATCACCTGGGCTCCTGCCCGCTTTATGAATTACTTTGATATCTGCCTGCGTAAAGCTGCTAGGACACTCGTCATCATTTAATAAATGGTTAAATAGTCTCGTTAAAGGGTCTACCACACTCTCAGCAAGTGTCTTACAGAATTCAGCTGCAAAGCCATCTGGCCCTGGAGCTTTTAAACATTTTAAGGCGTTGATTGCCTTTTGAACCTCCGTTCCCTGGATTGGATTGTTCAAATCTGCTCGTGCTTGCTCTGAGATTTTGGGGGTAAGATTTTACTCCAAATAGTCTCCTTATTTTGGGAGGAAATACTTTTTTGGGAATAAAGATCCCTATAAAAAATCTCAAATTGTTTGGCTATGTCCTCCGGAGAGGTGCAAACTTTCCCTGGGTTTCTATCTCTTATTGAACTAATGAGGTTCTGAGGTCCGGAGCCTCTAACTGGGTCGGCCAGGAGTCTCCCAGATTTATTGCCGTATTTATACAGTTTAAATGTAAAATAGCCAAGGTTGGCTTCTTCTCTTTCCTGGGCTATCAATTCAAATTCCTCCTGTTTTAATATAAAAATGTGTTTATGGGCAGTTGAGGGATTTGTTTTGTGTTCATCGTATGCTTTAGTTAGATTTTAATTGGCTACTATAAATTTCTTGTTAAGCGTTCTATTGCGTCTTATGGAGAAGCCAATGATTTCACCCCTCATCGCCGCCTTCCCTGCTTCCCAAGACAAGGCTGGGTTATCTATGTGTTGTTTATTGTTGTCGGCATAGGCCTTCCATTTTTCCACTAGAAAATCCCGAAAATATGGTCTATTGGTTAGTATACTCGGGAATCTCCATACCCTCTGCGTTGGCAGCTTCATTTCTATTTCGAGGTCTACCCATATAGGGGCATGGTCTGATAGTACTATATTCTCAATATGTGTGGATTTGACCCTTGGAAGTAAGTTAACCCGCCCCCCCCATCAGATAATCTATATGTGAGAAAGAGTTGGGCTGCGGTCCCAGTGATCACTGTGACACGCGCGCCCGGCGGGGGGGGGGGGGCTTCGCGTGCACAGCGCTACCCGCGATCTGCGGTCTTTAGGGAGAAAGGGAAATTGCGACGGGAGGGGGCTTGGTCGGGGTTTTGCGGGGGTGTGGTCATGACTTCACGTGGCTGGTTCGCCCTCATTGGGTGAACCGCCGGCAGGGGGGGGGGCGTGGCCACGCCTCTGTCGCCAGTTCTGAACTCAATTCCATTGAGTTAAAAAAAACTGCGAGTACAGCGCGGCTGCACCTTCAGCGGGAAGGTGAGTACTGGGCCCAGCCCCATTGAGGGGCGGTGCTTACACGCACAGCGCACGCCGAGGTGTGCGCTGTTACAGTGACTATTACAGCCTTATGCGTACTTGAAAAATATGAGTATTCCCTATCCAGTGGATGAAGAGTCCTCCAAGCATCCACCAGCCTCAGAGATTTCTTAATATACGTTAAATCAATTGGTAAGTATGGTTTCTTAGTCTTTATCTTTTTCCCTTTCCCTGGTGCGGAGGACCTATCCATTATCCAATTGTCTGTTACATTGAAATCTCCTCCTAGAATAATTTGCGAGTTCTCTTCCATCCCCACTGTATTTATGACTAGCTGAGAGACCCGGCGTTGCCCGGGATGTAATGTTCCCGCTCCTCTCTCTCTCCTCTCCCCTTCCCCCTCTCTCTGTTCGTCCCCCATTCACATCAATCCAGTTCCCCCCCCTCCCTCCTTTACAGCTTCATGCAGTGTGTGTGCGTTAGTCATTGTGTGTGCGTCAGTCAGTCACTGTGTGTGTGTGTGCGCGCGCGTCAGTGAGTCTGACGCTGAAACACAAACACACACACAGACTGACTGACGCACACACACACACAGTCAGTGTGTGCGTGTGTGTGTGCCTCAGTCAGTCAGTGTGTGCGTGCGTCAGTCAGGGTGCGTGCGTGCGTCAGTCAGGGAGTGTGCGTGCGTCAGTCAGGGTGTGTGCGTGCGTCAGTCAGGGTGTGTGCGTGCGTCAGTCAGGGTGTGTGCGTGCGTCAGTCAGGGTGTGTGCGTGCGTCAGTCAGGGTGTGTGCGTGCGTAAGTCAAAGGGCAGGCGTGGGGGGGTGAAGGGCAGGGGTAGGGGGGTGAAGGGTAGGGGGGGTGAAGGGTAGGGGGGGTGAAGGGCAGGGGTTGTGGGGGGTGAAGGGCAGGGGTTGGGGGGGTGAAGGGCAGGGGTTGGGGGGGTGAAGGGCAGGGGTTGGGGGGGTGAAGGGCAGGGGTTGGGGGGGTGAAGGGCAGGGGTAGGGGGGGTGAAGGGCAGAGGTAGGGGGGTGAAGGGCAGGGGTAGGGGGGGTGAAGGGCAGGGGTTGGGGGGGTGAAGGGCAGGGGTAGGGGGGGTGAAGGGCAGAGGTAGGGGGGGTGAAGGGCAGGGGTAGGGGGGGGGTGAAGGGCAGGGGTAGGGGAGGGTGAAGGGCAGGGGTAGGGGAGGGTGAAGGGCAGGGGTAGGGGGGGTGAAGGGCAGAGGTAGGGGGGGTGAAGGGCAGTGGTTGTGGGGGGTGAAGGGCAGGGGTTGTGGGGGGTGAAGGGCAGGGGTTGGGGGGGTGAAGGGCAGGGGTAGGGGGGGTGAAGGGCAGAGGTAGGGGGGGTGAAGGGCAGGGGTAGGGGGGGTGAAGGGCAGGGGTTGGGGGGGTGAAGGGCAGGGGTAGGGGGGGTGAAGGGCAGAGGTAGGGGGGGTGAAGGGCAGGGGTAGGGGGGGGTGAAGGGCAGGGGTAGGGGAGGGCAGGGGTAGGGGAGGGTGAAGGGCAGGGGTAGGGGAGGGCAGGGGTAGGGGAGGGTGAAGGGCAGGGGTCCACACACAGACACACACACACACAGACACACACACACACAGACACACACACACACAGACACACACACACACACACGACGGGAGTGAGAGGTGGTGGAGAGTGGGACTGCCGCAGATCCGAGGAGGCTGCTTGGCCCCCCAGCGGCCGGGGAGTTAGCGGCCGAGGGGTAAGGGAGCGCCGGGGAGGTAAGGGAGCGTTGGCGGCTGGGGTAGGAGGGCCGCGCTTACCCTCCGTCCGGGAGCCGGTGCAGGGTGGCGGCGCACGTGGTGGGAATGTTGCGGAGAGGTAAGGGTGCGGCGGGGAGTAGCGGCGGTGAGGTAGCGCCTCGCTTCCCCTCTGTCTTTCCAGGAGCCGGTTGAGAGCGAGGGGGGAGGAGCCTGAAGTTGGCGGCAGGGGCAGGAGGGCCGCGCTTCCCCTCCGTCCGGGAGCCGGTGCAGGGCGGCGCACGTGATGGGGGTGGGGGGACCGTGTGTGTGTGTGTGTCCCCTTTGGCCCTTCACTCCGCCTCAGGCCAATGAGAGGTGTGCGGGGGCGGGCGGGCCAAGGGACCAATCTCATTGGCCTGGCCCAAGGTCCAATCTGATTGCCGCTAGGGACACAGGGAGGGACACAGGGAGACACATACAGACATAGCCACATATGACTGTTTGAGAAATATATAGTAGATATCTAGAAAAAACTCTTTAGAGTAGACATTGGGGGCATAGATATGTAGCCACGTCACCCCTCTTTGCCCTGCGACCCCCATTACCTCCGTGGCCAGGATTGATGGTGGGTGCTGCCGGAGCCAAGCGGCAGACCCGACAGCCATTCTGGAGGGTGGGGGCCGAGCAGGGAGCGCTCCGGAGGTCCCCGGGGGCTCTCGTGCAGGGCGTCGCCATGTTGTGCGAGGTTGCGCATGCACAGTGATTGCCGGCGGCCCTTATGAGTCGCGCATGCGCAGTGATAAGCGTGCAAAGCTAGCCTACCAGGGAAGGCTCTTGGAAGGGACTACAAGTCCCATGAGCCTCAGCAGCACCCCATGTGACGCCAGGGAGCCAATAGGGCTGAAGGATTGCCCTGCAGACCAGAAAGAGATACATTTCGCGCGCTGGAGAAGCGAGGCAGTGCAGACCAGGAAGAGGTAGGGGAAGGAGGTGAGTGCAGGGGTCTTTGACCCACTGCATTAGGCCAGCAACCCCCCCTAGGCCCCAGATAGGTCCTGAGCCACCTTATAGCTTGTGGTGCTGTAGGGACAGGCCCTAGGTTAGGGAACCTGCCCCGTTAGCCGTTTGCTAGTTAGGGACACAGCGGACGCTGCGCTTCCCGCCAAGAGGCTTGGGCTCAAGTCTCCGCCATTAAAGAGAGCTGGACTGGCGTGCCGATGACGTCAACCAAGACGGAGGGGTAAGAAGAGAGCTCCAGAGACCCGCATAAATAAAACGAATTTTAACTAAATTTACCCCGAAAATTAAGACACCAAAAGACACAGGACGGACCCCTAAACAAGCAGGGATGTCCCAAAAACCGAAAAACCAGCCTGGACCTGGGGTTGCGAAGTTTTTCACCCCGTCAAAACAGAACACCGAGGCCACCGCCAGAAAACAAGATGGCGCCTCCCCGCCCGGCGCACGAGCCGCCAGGCCGGCTACAACAAGCCAAGTGAACCCTCCCGATATAATGACTGCAGAGCAGGGGATCACAAAGGCCTACCTGGAAGAACTTCACAGCAAACTGTGTAGATCCCTGCAGTCAGACCTGAGAGAGGCAGTCGACGAATTGAAACGAGACATAACAGGGCTCACCAAACGGACTGCATCCCTGGAGGCCAGGTTAGAAGAGGCCCTCACTCACCAGAAAGAAGCAGATGAGGAAATCACCAGACTCGGAGCGGAGGTGAACGCACTCAAAGATGGGCTCGAGGATCAAGAGAACCGGGACCGCCGCCAGAATATTAGACTGCGCGGGGTCCCGGAGGAGGTCCTCCCTAATCAGATCCGGGGATACCTAAAAGAATTCTTCACTACAGTCTGTGAAGACCTGGACGAGAGAGAGCTCGAAATTGACAGAGCCCATCGCGCTCTAGGCCCGAGATCCGAGGCCCCAAACAGAAGAAGGGACGTGATCATCCGTATGCATAGTTACACGGCCAAAGAAAAAATTATGTCTGCATGCCGTGAGAAAGACCCCATACAATACCAGGGGGAGGACATACAAGTCTACACTGACCTGTCCAAAAAGACCGTGGATAGACGCAAAGGATTACGCCCCTTAACTTTACTACTACGAGAAAAGGGAATAAAATATAAATGGGGGTTTCCTTTCAGATTGACAATCCACCACAAGGGAAAATTCTATACTATCAGATACCCCGAAGACATGACCCCACTGGTCCAAGCCCTAGGATTAACCCCCCCTGCCTCCTGGGAAAATAAAGAACGCCACCCCCCGAACCAGGAACCTGATGATCCCCCGGTCCGAGCATCGGTAAGACTCGCGGGACAACGCCACACGAATATGAAGTAGTGGCCCCTGTGAAAAGCTGCACCTCCACGTCCATGGAGGCATCCGACACTCCTTCCCAGCCCCCGAAGACATCCCCCCTGTGACAAAGGGGGAAAAAAAAAGAAAAACAAGCCCAGAGATACTCACCCGAGACGGAGGCAACCGCAACACAGACCGACCGACCGACGACCACCGCACACCAACACAAGTGATCAACAGGAACCTCGCGAGACTACGTCTCTTCCCGACCGCGACCGGCGTACCATCCGTTCCTCCCCGGAGTGAAGGGAGAGGAGCCGCGGTGTCCACCGCTTGTTATTTCTTTAACCGAATCACAGACCAGCCGCGCAACTTGCGGACCTGACGACGACGCGGTCTTTGCCGGCGGGAAAGACTAAGCCCCCGAACTCTAAACCCAGAGGACTTCAGAACGGGTCTGTAACCCAATCTAGTTTAAAGACCTAGTAGGTCATCAGTTGGTAGTCCAAATTAAAGTTGAAGTTGTGGCAGTTATGTTAGAAATTTAGTTAATTATTGTTTCTATCACCAGTTGTGTAAAAGTTAATAGATAAATCAATCCCCCTGTTAAAACTACCCATCCCGTATTTCCCCCCCTCCCTTACCCCCACCCCGGTTAACATAAGCTATATATTATAGTTTAACGGAGGAAGCCGCTTGCATGCTTCCCCCCGCACCTCCCCCACACCCCTACCCTTCCTCACCTGAAATCTGAAGAAACTCTGCCTAGAGGCTCACTGATCTGAAGCCCCAAAGTAAGAACGCTTCACTGAAAAAGAATGGGCATGGTTACCCCTGACAAAACAGGGAAGAAAAATAATAACAATATGCACCAGAGCTTAGAAGATATATATATACTCCCTCCCTATCCCCCCCATGCCTTCCCCCCCCCCTACGCCTACCCCCCACCCCCCCCCCTATCGGGTTACCGTGCTCCCGTCCCCCCCCCTTCCCCTTCCCCCCCTTCTTCTCGCCCCCCTTCCCCTCGCCCCCCCTCCTCCTCTATCTCCCCCCCAAAAGATATAAAGATTTTAAGACCTAGAGAGAAACTCCCCCCCTGATCAAAAAGTGGATATATTTCAACGTGAAACAATAGTAAATATGTGTACTGTATTGCTAAATGTCAATCAAAGGGCCATACACATGATAGCACATTGATGTACAGACGCTTTACCGCAGAGGATTACACATTGCAGAATGTTCATATATAAGTATCCCCCCTGTTCCCTCCCTCCCCACCCCCATTCCCACCCCCAATCCCCCCCCCCATCCTCCACCTTCTCCCCTACCTCCTCCACCCTTACCCTCCCACTCCCCACGTCCCCGTCCCCTCCAATCTCCCCCCCCCTCCCCTTACCATTTCCCTCCCAAAGGAATAAAGAGTTTAATATCTAGAGGGGAGGGGGAAAAAAAAAAAAAAAAAAAAAAAAAAAAAAAATTTAAAAAAAAAATATATATATATATATATATACATATTCCCCCCTGGTCAAAAGGTGGAAATAATAGTAAATACATGGAATGTAATGCTAAATGTCAACTGAAAGGGTCACTCTTACGAACTCTATAGCGCATTGAGGTAGAGGTTGTCATTTTTGGTACTCTATACCACTGAGGATTACACATTGTAGAGAGTATGTTTTAGACAAATGAGCCATGTACATGTACTCCCCCCGCCCCCCTCTCCCCACCCACTTCCTACCCCCTCCCCGCCCCCCCCCCTCCTTCCCCACCCCTGTTCCCCCCCTCCCCACCCCCTGCTCCTCCCCTCCTCCCCTCCCGTCCCCACCACCCTCCTACCCCCATCCCCCCCTCCCTTTCCCCCTCCCTCCCCGCCCCCCCTACCCCCCTCCCCCTTCCCCTCCTAGCCCCCTATCCCTAATTAGAATGAAGGACGCCCCGGAAGAGGCACTGACACTTGACTCAAAGATATCCACGGTTATATAATACATAGTAAAAGATGTATATAATGCTAAAGAGTTCGACTATTGCTACCTCTCTCCTGAGACTACGACAAAGGAAAATGCACAGAGCCATAAAAGTGGAATGTTCTCCCATTAAAGTAATAGGTAAATCAAGAATGTATAAATGGGGCTACCACTTCCAATGTAAATCCTGTCAAAAAGAACACTCTTCTCTCTCTTCCCTCCCTCCTACCCCTTCCCCCCCACCCCCCTCTCCTAACCCCCCCACCTAGTTACAGAACTAACAAGGAGGCCAACCTATACCCGCCAAGGATAACCACATCCCTTGGGAAGGGCATTAGGGATAAAAGTAACACCCCGCTAACTTAGGCCAACCCACATTAAACAAGATACATACTCGAACATAAGGGGTCTATTTAGGACCTAGCAGAAGAAATCAAGTATAAAGGGCCAAGGTACATCCCTGTCCCTAACCCTTGCCGACTACTTTCCCCTCCCCATCCCCACCCACCCCTCAAACCTACCCTATCCACCCACTACCCCCACCCAGCAAATAGAGGACTCCCAAGCTGAAGAAGGGTAAGGCAAGCCAGTTATGGAGTACTGGATCCGCACTACACCAAGACCCCCATCGTATAAGCTCCACCCCTGCGCCCCCCTCTCTTCACCGAGAAAATGAAGGGGAAAAGCGGGTAAAATATTGAACTATAGGGTCTCTACCTCGCCCACTTCGGACGGTTACCGTCACCGGACCCACCCCCCAAGGGTTCTTTACCCGACAAACCGACTACCCGTTAGGTCGGTCTTGTTCTATTAAGACCAGAACAAGGTCTACTTTCATCTCTTACTGTTACCTGCTGACACTTTCCCAGCAGGCCCCCTCCCACCCTCTCCCCCCCCCCACACCCTGGTCAACTAAGGCCCATAAAAGACGAGAGTAACATCTAACTGAATACCCAGCCTCTGATCCTTCCGAGAGAAAAAAAAAAAAAAAAAAAAAAAAAAAAAAAAAAATCACATAGACAAAGGAGATAATGGCTAAGCAAGGACCAATTAAACTAGTGTCTCTTAATGTAAAGGGACTACAGAATAATAGGAAAAGAAGGCTAGCCCTTCAAGAATTAAAAAGGCTCAATGGTGATATTGTCTTTCTCCAGGAGACGCACTTCACTGCGCAGGAGCCACCCAAAACTTTCCAAAATGCTTACCCTATGAGTTACTACTCAACATTCAGTAGCAAAAAACGGGGAGTGGCCATTTTGATCAGGCAAGGCACCCCCTTCAATTTAACAAAAGTCACAACGGACCCAGAGGGTAGATTTGTTGTGGTGTATGGCTCTCTGGCAGGATCCGCGATCGCCCTGATCAACCTCTATGCCCCTAATGAGAATCAGCCGATCTTCCTCAGAAAAGTCCTTGAGGAGATTGATCCGGAATATTTATCCTCCCTGATAATAGGAGGAGATCTAAACATGGTCCTAAACCCAGTAGAGGACAAATCAACCATACCGGGACGCCCGCATCCGCCCCAAGCAATAAGATTGGGGAAAAACTTTAGGGACATTATAAAGGAATTCTCTCTAGTAGACATTTGGAGAGCACAACATCAGGGACAACGAGATTATACATTTTTCTCGGCCCCTCACCAGACCTATTCCCGTATTGACTGTTTCCTTGCTACCAAGAATGTTCTAGAAGCAACAACCAACACAGATATTGGCCCAATCACATGGTCCGATCACGCCCCGATTTCTCTCATTCTCACGGCCCCATTTGTAAAAACATTCACATATAATTGGAGACTAAACGACTCCCTCTTAAACAATAAAGAGATAGAAAAAGAGATCAAAAGAGCCCTAAAGAATTATTTCAGACTAAATCTAGGCTCGGTGGACTCCCCAGCTACCCTGTGGGAAGCCCACAAAGCGGCTATCAGGGGCCAACTTATCTCGATAGCATCATATAGGAAGAAAGTTAAAATAAAACTAACCAAAGAGCTCACTGACAAAATTATACAACTAGAACAGCAACATAAACAAAACCCGTCCCGGAAAATTTACAAATTATTGACAGCTACCAGAGTTAAACTAAAAGATATACAATTAGAAAATGTAGAAAAAGCTTTAAAATGGACGGGCCAGAAGTATTACGACAAAGGGAACAAAGCCGATAGACTTCTTGCTAGCAGGTTAAGAGGCATGCAAAAAAGATCACAGATTACAGCGATCAAGAATAGGTCTGGTGAGATAGTCTATAATGAGAAAAAAATAGCGGAGGAATTTACCAAATTCTACACTAAATTATACAATCTGAGATCCAACTCCGCTATCCCAAAGTTAACCGCAGAAGCATCAATAACAAATTACCTTGCCGATTGTAACCTCCCCTCCCTGACAGAGGAGGAGAACAAAAGGCTAAACGGTAAAATAACAGTGGAAGAACTGTCAGCGGCCGTAAAAGCATCCAAATCCGCCAAAGCGCCGGGACCTGACGGCTATACAAATTCCTACTACAAGAAGTTCCTACCCATATTGACACCTCATCTCCTAAACCTATTTAACTCCTTTATGGAGGGGACTCCAATACCAAACTCTATGTCCTCAGCTAACTTAGCAATAATCCACAAGGAAGGGAAGGACCCAACCCAATGTGGAAGTTATAGGCCCATATCTCTTCTGAATAACGATTTAAAACTGTACAGTAAAATACTTGCGAATAGGCTAAATCCCATATTACCCAGACTTATCCACTCAGACCAAGTTGGATTCGTCTCAGGACGCCAAGCAGCGGACAATACGCGAAAAATAATAAACATAGTTGACCATGCCCATATGTCCAAAACAAGAACGATGATACTGAGCCTAGATGCAGAGAAGGCATTCGATAGGATAGACTGGTTATTCCTAGACAAGGCCTTGGAAAAATTTGGCTTCAAAGATAAGTTCCTGGAAGGAGTCCGGGCTCTCTACCAGAACCCTTCCGCCGCGGTTAAACTCCCAGGTGGAACGGGTGAGAGATTTCAAATCAAAAATGGCACAAGGCAGGGTTGCCCCTTATCCCCTCTTCTTTTCGCCCTCACGATTGAACCACTTGCGACCAAAATTCGAAACAATATAAATATACAGGGTGTCGAGATAGGTGAAACAAATTTTAAAATATCCCTATTCGCCGACGATATCATTCTGACCCTGACCAGACCCCAAACTTCTCTTCCGAACCTTCAAAGAGAACTATCGGATTTTGGTAAAGTGTCTGGGTACAAAATAAACAATGGAAAATCGGAGGCCTTAAATATCAGCCTACCAGATGAGGAAGTGAAATTACTCAAACTAAATTTCAATTACCGGTGGTGTCCTGCATATATTAAATATTTGGGGGTAAATATATCAAGACACTACAGAGCTCTATACCAAGATAACTACCCAGCGCTTTGGGGTACAATTAAGAAAGATTTGGAACAGTGGCAAGGTTACCAGATATCATGGATTGGGAGAATGATCTCCGTTAAGATGAATATTCTCCCTAGACTTTTATACTACTTTCAGACACTCCCGGTCCATGTGCCTGGCGCTGATCTAAAGAGCATACAAAACAGAATGTTTAACTTCATTTGGCAGGGCAAAAGGCCCAGAGTAGCAAGATCGGTCCTGTTGGCGCCAAGAGGAAGGGGAGGTATGGCCGTCCCAGATATACACAAATATTACATAGCAGCACAATTGAAACAAGCGGTTATGTGGAATGCCGACCCAGCCAAACATTGCTGGATCGATATTGAATCTAAATATGCCAGAATGCCTTCTCTGCAGGCATGCCTATGGAGCTTAGATAAAGGAGATAAGCAGACACACAACCTAAAACTACAAGCGTCCATGTTTACATGGGAAATATGGTCAAAACACAAGACTAGATTCGGGCTGTGCTCAGCTAACCCACAACTCACGCCCCTAACCAACAACCCAAAATTCCCTCCGGGATGCGGTTCTAAGCTATACGACCGACTAAAAGAGAGGGGGATCGGGACGATCGCGGACCTTCTGAGCCTGGACACGCTCCTGAGCTACCAAGAAGTTAAAGCCAAATATAAAATTAGGGAACTGGACACATTCAAATACCTACAAATCCGTCATTTTGCCCAAAAGGTGTGCCCAACCCCAGAATTCCCCTCCCTCACAAAATTTGAACGACTGTGTCAAGCGAACACATATCAAAGGGGATTAATCTCCGATATATATTCCATTCTAGAAAACTCAACAGCCACCCAAGATCATGATTACATGCTCAAATGGGCGGCAGACCTGAATATCACAATAGAAAGGGAGATTTGGGAGGAAATTTGGCAGGCAGCCTCAGGAACGTCCCTATGCACCATAACAAAGGAGAATATATATAAAATTCTCTTCCACTGGTACCTCACCCCAGCGAGGTTGAACCAGATCTACCCCCTGGCGTCAGATTTATGTTGGAGAGGCTGCGGTCATAGAGGGGACATGGCCCACATCTGGTGGACCTGTCCGGAAATTGTTAAGTATTGGACTAAGGTCCAAAATTTGATAAAAGAGGTCACAGACCTAGAACTGCCTATAGAACCGCAGACCTTCCTACTTGCAAGGCCAATACCAGGTATTGTCCGGACAACTGGGAAATTAATCTCCCATATTTTAACTGCGGCCAGATGTGAGATAGCGGCATCCTGGAAGAGACAAACAACACCATCCAAAAACTCCATTAAAAAAAGGATCAATGAAGTGATGATAATGGAAAAGTTGACGGCCATGCTAAGGCAAAAGCTTATAGCCTTTGATACGATATGGGAACCCTGGTGGCTCCTCAATAGATGAAGGCCCTAAAAGGAAACCAGACTCCCCCCGAACCCCAGAGCCAACTCACTGGGTCTAAGGGCCACAGAGATAGGGCCCCCGGGATGTGAAATCCCAACCCCCCCTCACCCTCTCCCCCCCCTCCTTCCCCTCTATCCTCACTCTTAGAGGACCCCTTCTTCTAGGACAACCAAGGTTGCCCCTTCTTTACCCCAGAAAAAGTTAAAATGTTTACGTATTAGGCAATGTATTGAAACTGTAAATCATATGTTGTATCAATGCCTAATAAAACTATTTGAAAAAAAAAAAGAGAGCTGGACTATGTTCCGGGTGGGATCGCCCCTGACGGATCACCTCTCGGGTGGATCCTGGATGTCGTGCAGGAACTCGTCTGATCCTTTGAGAAGATCCTTTAAAGCCAGGTGCCGCCGCACCAGGCAGGTATCGTTATAAGTGCACCAACAAAGTACTCACACATAGTGGCAGCGCTGACCGCGGGACAAGGGGGTTATACTGTGGACACGGTGTGGGGGTACACGGTGGTGGGCACGGGGTACACGCTCCTAGCGGGAGTGACTGACACTTGAGACT
Source organism: Ascaphus truei (assembly GCF_040206685.1). NCBI lineage: Eukaryota > Metazoa > Chordata > Amphibia > Anura > Ascaphidae > Ascaphus > Ascaphus truei. Next base: position 43,393 of record NW_027457127.1, on the reverse strand, counting down.
TTGGTACAGTTATTGAGTTGCTAATATATATATGGTTAATGTGTTGTGTTATTGATGCTGCATATAGTAAATGGTTATACCTATACTCCATTGTATGTGATTACTATATGCGGGTCCTGTGTAGGGGACATTCTATACTCCTAGAATCCTGCACAGGTGGAGGTGCTGATCAAGAGACGTTCCAGAGAGCACCCCAGGTTCCCAGCAAGCGGAGGCTCAGGCCTCTTGTGAACCTGCAGGTATACGCACCACCTGGTAACACATAGGTTCCCCCTCACATACACTCTATATGCGGTTGGGTGGGGGAATACCCGTTAGATTTGGAGGCGCTGCTGAGAGGTCAGAACTGGGGTGCCCCACTCAGTTATTAATTATGTCACCACCATTACCATCACCATCACGCTCAGAAGTGTATGACTGGGCCGTGGAGCTGCAAGTGCCGCCGCTCCACACACTCGCGGTGAGCCGGATCCCTGCTGATACTCCGTCTTCGGCAATACGAATGGCCTTGAGGCAGCACCCACATATCCAGGATGCCGCCAAAATAAGAGTGTTAGAGCGATGTAAGGATGCGGGCCAGGAGTGTTGCTCCGTGTTAGTGAGTATAGGGCAAGATATAACCGAAGACCGGGGCCCGTCCAGTTTGTGGCTCGCGAGGCCAACAGGTTCCTGCTGTATTGTTGTCTACCCTGAACTGCCTAAAAATCCGAGCCGAGCAGCTCTCACACGAACTTACAAGAGGTTGCTATGCATACATCACCTTCCCCCCTGAAAGTTATTGCGGGGGAGACCGGGCCGCTCCCACAGACTACAGTCCCCTGTTAAGTATCGCCAGCTCGTCCCCTAAACCTGGGGACGATATCCGAGTGCTAGCTCAGGCTATCCTACAAATGGGGGGAGTCCAAATCCGAATCCCCGGCCCCGCAGCAGTATCGCAAGTTAAAGATCTTTTCCGGGACCAAGCCGACCCCGACTGGCGAAGAAGTGTTTGAAGTCTGGAGAGAATACACTTCTCAGGTCCTAGAAGAATGGACATGCTCTGAGTCTGAGAAGCGGCAACGCATAATGGAATGCCTACGTCCTCCCGCATCCACCACAATACACATGTGTAAAGATCAGCATGCGGACGTTACCGCTCATCAGATGCTGGAGACTCTTGTGCGGGCCTACGGGCGAACCAGAGACATAGGACAATTGATGAAGAGATACTACTACCTTTGCCAAAAAGAGGGAGAGGATCTATCTGACTTCCTACAGAGGATTCAATCGGTCTTATGGGAACTGCGTAAGCGTAAACGTATTACTGCCGCAGAGGTGGACGAGTATCGCCGCGTGCAATTCCTGAGTGGAGCCCTTCCCACTCATCCAATTGTACTCATGATGAGGCGTTCTCTGATGCGAGGTGACCCCCCTACCTGGGAGGAGCTAATGGATGAGATAAAAGAACATGAGATCTACGCCCGGTTGCATACTTCCAAGAAGACTAAGGAGTCTCCAAAGAGTGAACCTCAGGGGGCTTCTGCACCAAAGGTCAAGAAACCTCCAAGTCAGGAAGAGGAGGCCTCACCCAAGATCCCGGTCTCCAAATCTAGACCATCCGGGAAACCATCTTCCTCGTACCTGGGCCGCCCTGAACCCGGCGAAGTCGTCTGCTATGGCTGTGGTCGAAGAGGCCACTTCCTCAGGGACTGTCCTGAGAAGGAAGATCCCGACGACAAACCTCCAAGTAAGGGACGTTACCCTAAGGCCATGATCTGCTGGGTACAGACCACAGAAGCCGAGACATCTGAGGCCCCCCTTGCACCTCCTGAAGCACCTACTGACCTAAGTCCCGACGATGGGACTCCACCCGGGGATGCTTACAGTCAGGTAGGCCCCTCTGCTATCGTGCGTGTGGTAGTAGAAGGAGTCTATGCCTCTGCTCTGCTGGACACTGGATCCCAAGGAACCATAATATACCGGCAATTCTATGACCAACATCTCCACCACTGCCCCATGTGGTCGGCGGAACATATGAAGGTGAGGGGGTTAAGTAACTAGGATTAGCCCATCGATGGGATCATGAGTGTTCAACCGGAGATACTCAAACTGAACACCGGCAAGAAACATCCCATGCATGTGGAGGCAATGGTATGTCCGAAGCCCCAAGGCCAGTGTCAGTACCCGGTCATCTTGGGAACGAATACTGATATAGTGCGAGACGTAATCAGAGCCTACATGAAAGAGACCAACGAATTACCTATGGCTAACCCCCTCCTTGACCCTGTACTGCGGGAAGAGTGCAACCGAGTATATGCCTTAGAGCGGCACGGGGACCTCTACAATCGTCAACGCGGACTGACGACCATTTTACCAGGGGGAGTGCAACGTATGGCCGCCTGGTGCTGTTATCCCGATCGAGATGATACCGATAACCTGTTCTCTCTGGAGAGTACCCCTGAGGAAGAGGCTCAGAGAGGGTATAGGGTAATACCCGAAGTGAGAGAGTGGAAGACTAAAATTCCTCCCCGGACTTACGTATATGTGCAGAACCTCTCCCGTTCCCGATGGAGCTTGATGTCGGACGAAGTTTGGGCTGCATATATCCGGTCAGCCTGGTGGAAACAGCGCCGCAGGTGAACGCCGCTGCAGTGGGCGAGCAGTTAGCTGATCTGGATTTCAACTTCGGGGACTCGACGCTGCTGACTGAGTGGAAGGGTCGACTGACGGCCAAGCTGAATGAACGAAGGGCGGTGTTTTCCACAGGTGAAATTTATGTGGGCTGCAGTCGCAGCACCCAACACACCATTAGGTTGAGTGACGCCACTCCGTTCCGTGAACGCTCTCGTCGCATCGCCCCCAGGGATGTGGACGATGTAAGGAATGTCCTGAAAGAAATGGAGACCCCTAGGATTTTGACGGAGTCTCGGAGTCCTTATGCCTCACCCATAGTGGTGGTAAGGAAGAAGAATGGATCTGTGAGACTGTGTGTTGATTATCGAACCCTGAATCATCGTACGGTACCCGACCAATACAACCTTCCTCGCATTGAAGAGATTCTGAATGCTCTAACCGGGAGCCAGTGGTTCAGTGTTTTCGACTTACGTTCTGGGTACTACCAGGTACCTATGAGTGCGGAGGATCAGGAAAAGACAGCCTTCGTCTGCCCCCTGGGCTTCTACCAATTTACACGTATGCCCCAAGGTATATGTGGAGCTCCTGCTACCTTCCAGCAACTGATGGAGAAAACAATCGGGGACATGAACCCTCGGGAGTGTCTGATCTACCTGGATGACATCATTGTCTTCGGAAAGACCCTGGAGGAGCACGAAGAGAGGCTGCTTAAGGTGATAGACCGTCTTGGAAAAGAAGGATTGAAGTTATCCCTCGACAAGTGTCGGTTTTGTCACACCTCGGGGCCCTATGTGGGACACATCGTGTCTGCTCAAGGAATTGCTACCGATCCAGCCAAAGTAGAAGCGGTCGTGAACTGGCCGCGTCCCGAGAATGTCGCGGAACTGCGATCATTCCTGGGTTTCTGTGGGTATTACCGTCGCTTCGTAGAAGGGTACTCTAGTCGAGCCAAAACCCTGAACAACCTCTTGAAGATATACCCCGAAGACACCGGAAGGAAGGCCACGTCGGCCCGTCAAGCATTTGGCGATAAGTGGACGTCCGAGTGTGAACGGGCCTTCCTGAACTTGAAGAAAAGCCTGACAGAAGCACCAGTGCTTGCGTATGCTGATCCCGAACAACCATACGTTCTGCATGTGGATGCCAGCCTCAATCGACTGGGCGCTGTCCTACATCAGAAGCACCCGGAGGGTCTTCGACCTGTAGCCTATGTCAGCCGCAGTCTGACCCCCAGTGAACAAAAGTACCCTGTACACAAGTTAGAGTTCCTGGCACTCAAATGGGCAATCACAGAAAAACTCCACGATTACCTCTACGGTGTCACGTTTGAGGTAAGGACGGATAACAATCCCCTCACGTACATCAATACCTCTGCCAAATTGGATGCAGCAGGACACCGATGGCTGGCAACCTTATGTAACTACAGATTCTCTCTGAAGTATAAGCCGGGGCCTTTGAATATTGGAGCTGATGCACTATCACGACGACCAGGACTAAGTGCTACTCTCGATGATGATGAATGGGAAGAGATACCGGGACCAGGGATGCGAGCAATGTGTAGCATAGCGGGCGTCATCAACGATCAAGTGGCCTTTTCAGAATTGCAGGTTGCAGATTCCTTAGGATGCCAGTCGCAGGCTATCCCCGCCGCCTACTGCGATCCCAAGGGAATGAACATAATTTACGATAAGGTCATACGATGGAAAGACTTAGTGGACTACCAAATGAGAGACCCAGTAATTAGCATCATTCGGCAAGCTGTGCAAAGAAAGAATCCAGCTTTACTGAAACGTGCTCCCAGAGACATGGTCGCATTGCTAATGCGTGAGGTGGACAAGTTTGAGATTGACAATTGTTTGCTCTATAGGGTAGTACCTGGTGTACATATGACACCTCACCAGGGTGTGAGAGCAAACCTCCATGATTGATGCTGGCAACCCTGTACACTTACCAGGCTTACTGCCAGCATGAGAGAGAACTGTATACCATTTTTAATACTGGCTACATTCTCCCCCTGGTGAATCCCAACGCCCGTCTGGGACCTAAATTTGTCAGATCTTACTCCAGGCAGCACTGCAAAACATAACAACATAATCATCTCACAAATTTACATCATACAGTTCTCATGATAACATATTAACAGCTACAATGTTTGCTGACCAGCAGACAGCACTGTTTCTAAAGCGGACCCCAGTATCTTCTCTTCCTAATAATAGTGCCTGGGGTCTGGCTTCTTTACTTCCCGGCCAGCAATGTCTTTAACCGTCACGCTGTACTCCCGGGGTAGCCCACTCTCCGGCCTATACACTACCCGGTGCATGTACACACTGCGCCCAATATTCCATACCCTCATGAGCTGATCAATCCTCTCCTCTGCTCTGCTCTGCGCCCAGTGCATCCACCACCCTTGGTCAATATATACTCTTCAATAGTTTCCCGTAACCATCCATGCCTCTGATCCTCTATCTCCTGCATTAGGGGTTCAGGGACATAAGGATACTCCAACCCGTGGGATTTTTTGTATCTGGTCACTACAGCCCTTTCTGCCCTGCTGGTCCTAATCAGCCTTGCGCTGCCTGCCCTGCCTGGCAGCACCCATGATAAGGGTTCATCTGGTTCTACGGGGTCCCTGAATCTACCTGACCCCTTGGGATCCACTACCCCCGAACTGATATCGTACCACCTCAGTCTCAGTTCCTCCAGGCGAGCCTCCTCCGTGAATTCCCCTGGTCCCCACCAGTGATCCACAACCCCTTCTCTTCTTAGGATAAACCTGGTGCAGTCTAGCCAGGCCTCATAGAAGAGAAAAAATGCTCCCGAGGTTCACAGCACCTTCACTCAGCCAACGTATGATGTAAAAAACTTTATTAGTAACCAGCACAGTTACTTGAGTGATCATGCTGTACTGTGCTGGTTACTAATAAAGTTTTTTTACATCATACGTTGGCTGAGTGAAGGTGCTGTGAACCATCTGGAGCATTTTTTCTCTTCTACTTGTGACGTCACATCCGGTTGGAGCACGCAGACGCCATCCACAGCGGGATCCCTCCATTGCAGAGTCTCCGGATCAAGCTGTGAGCTGTAAACAGGGACGGCTTTTCCTAGGGACCTCCACGCGGTACACAGGGGAGACAGGTGAGGTTTTATGGTAGCCGGGCTGTGATTTACTAGGGGGCGCCCCCCTGGGAGGTGTCCCCGTGTACCTCTACCGGTGTTCCAATACCCCACTCCCCATGTTAGTATCGGAGGTACCCCATATTCATATTTATACCTATATTACTAAATAATGGGCGTCCAACCTTCCTTCTTAAAACGCACTCCATAGTGCCTGGCTAGTGGCCTCGATATTTGGGGTCATACCCTAGTTTTTTTCTACTAGCCAGGCCTCATACCCTTCGAATTTGGGCGCCCACCACCTGGTTTCCCGAACTTCCTCTGGTGCCGCTACGGTACCCTCACTTTCGTCTAACTCCCCGCTAGAGGATATCCCCGAGGTGCCAGTAGCTCTGGAGTTGGACCCCAACCTTTTGGGCCTACTGGTGACACTGACACGGATACCACTTGGGCACTCACTTGAAATGGACACCTGTCGTGTGTACCTTCCCCCACCCGACCCATCGTCCGATATAAAGCACTCGCCCCAGTCCAGATTCTCCCCAGTCCATTCTTCCGACGTGACTCGGGACTCCCCAGACAACCCTTGGCTCGACTGGGACCCGTAGGAAAAAGTGACAGGGGCAGGGACTTTCACTATGGCCGGGGGTTGGATATAGGGAAATGCTACCGGCATCCGCAGGGCTACGACCCGCATTCCTTCGCTACCTTGCCCGGTGCCATCGGGCTGGCCTTCCGGTTCTCCCGTCTCGCTGCTCCCAGGCTTCCGCAGGCCCTGCCAGCTTCTCCCGGATCCAGGCGATCTGGTGCAGCTACTTGGTTTCGAGGACGCCGCCATCTTCCATCCAGCTCCGCTGTGCGCACCGGAAGTGATGTCGCGGGACTCGCCGCTGCCATCTTGCGTTGGGTTCCCCACCTCTTCCTCCAGAATGACGTCTGCCGCCGGAACTGATGGTTCTGCTCTTCGCTCCGCTCGTGCCTGGACTAGGCCTCTCTCCGCCGTTGCCACAACCGGTGCCTGAGGAGGGCAAGGGTGTCGCTTACCGCTCCGTCGGCTCGGTGTGGTTCTTCCTCCGCCATTGGTTCCGCCAGTCACCACGGCCGTGGGACTCTGCCTCTCGGGTTGCTTCTGCACCGGCGACACGAGACTCTGCTCCGCCGCGACACAGGTAAGTGCCGGTTCTTTTCCAGCACCGCTGTAGTGGTCCGCCGGTAGGCGCGTCACCACCGTTGTCGGGGTCGCTTGTTCCTCGTCCGAGGAATCGAACTCCGATTCAGGGAGTGGCACTCCGGTCGGGGACCGCTGATGAGTTTCTGGGCTCTCACCTCGCGTACAGGTCCCTTTCTCCTCGGGCTCCATTTTGATCATTAGGAGCGATCCCCAAGCTCCGGGATCCACGGGTTCTTTCCAGGCCGCACGTGGGGCTTCAGCCGTCAGCACGGCTGTGTCCGCTCCCGCCTCCATGGTCTGTCCGGGCACAAATGGTTGTACGACCCGTAAATAATGGATGCCGCATTGAGAGCATCTAGACGTGGTGCTGACCGTACCACCCGGCAGCCGGCACTGCATACACAGGCACGTAACAGTCTCTCTGCCGCCCGCCTTGAGCACCAGGAAGCCTCCTGGAGCCGAATAGGGGTGGGCAGAGATGTCCAAATCTTCCTCACTTTTGCAACTGAAGGGCAGGGGCTGGTTCAGTAACTCCTGCTTCCTCCTCTAGCTCCATCCTCATTTGGCACAGTTGGAAACCACTCCCCCTGGTTGATATTAGGGGAGGGCCCCACAAGTTCACAGGGTGACCCAGCACTGCGGCTGAGCTTGTCACTGTCCATGAGGGCGCGGCCACAGCTTTCGCGCCATACCTCCCAGCAGGTGGGGTTTTCCTTTTGGCGCCATTCCCGGCCAACTTTCTGCAAGTTTAGTATTTGCAGCATTCTCTGCACTCGGCCCACGCGGTCTTCCAGGGAAGCGGGAGCCGCCATCTTTGTTTGTCCGGCCGCTCACGATAGCAACTGAGGTAGATTTTTGTATAGTACTCGCCGGCTGGCAAGCAGATTCTCCACCACACACCACCACAATGTCCTCCATACCGTCCTCCAGGGTATCACCCCGCGGTCCTAGGCAGGACCAAAACGGCGCGGCCACAGCCTTAGCGCCACTCCACAACAGGCTAGCCAAAGTCACTTCAGTAGCTTGCTCTTCAGTGGGACGCACCCCACGTGCGCTCCCTCCATCTGCCTCCGTCCGCCATCTTGGACCTTCCGCGCCGCGTGGATCCTCCATTCTTGCGTTCGCCATTTGGTTACTGTATATGCTGTTATTGCACATGGAGCTCCTCTCCGCGGGGCAGCTGCCACACCGATACAATAAAGATTGACCGATGCACCACCTTGTGTACCTAATATAGGCTGGACTCGTGTTGCACTACCTCAGGCTAGGCTCACTCTCTCAGTGTCTGCTGTATCTCCTTCCTCCCAGTCTGTGCTCCCTGCGGTAAGTGGTCTGGAATGGGCTAGAGTACTCTGGCTCTCCATGCAGTACTAGGGCGTCTACCTACTGTTGGTCAGCCAAGCGCAGACCCTCTCTAGGATTCCTGACCTCGTTAACAGGCTGTCCCTTTAGGCATCCTACCAACTAGCACTGCCTCAAGGTGACTAGGACAGCTATAGCCCCTCTCCAGACCCCAACCTTCCTCTCAGGCCCCTAGGTCGTCCCTGCGAGCTGACAAACTCCATCAGCCCCCTGACTACCCCTAGGCTCCGTCCCAACACAGCACTGACTGGCAGCATACACTCTCCTGTTTCCCAGTGTGCCTAGCAAAAGCCTGTCCTGTTGACAGGTCTCTCAGCAGCACCTCCAAATGTAACGGTTTTTCTGGACCCTCCTGACCCACCCAATCTCAGATTGGCCCCTGTGGTCTATCCAGTCCCCATTACATGGTAGTGTCTGGTGGTGCACCTGTTGGCAACAGGACTCCTGAGTCTCCCGCATGATGGTGTTTGGGGAATGTCAATCCAGACAGGCAGCTGAGGTAGTGTGCATGAGTCCTACCTACATACAGTGCAGCGCCTCCACCTCATCAGGATCTCTGCGTCCGCATGGGGATGGTTCTGATGAGGACTTCCTCTGTGGTGCCTTCCTCTGCGGAGTAACTTCACACTCACACGTGGGTTCTTGTGAATAAGGGCATATTTATTGACGGTTCAGGCAGACTGCCCCTCGCAGCAGACAGCTCAGCCACTCATTCCTGTACAGCACTCTCTTTCAGAAGATCTGCCCTCCCAATGGAGTTGGATCACCTCTCCCCTCAGGGAGATCACCACCTGTGCCAGGTCCCTGGACACAGTGTAGGCCCTGCCAGCCTTACTGCTGCAGATCTGACTGCTTGCTGTAGAACCACTCTCTGAACTCTCAGTTAACACACTTGACCTTGAACACTAACTTTGGGCAGTGCTGTGCCTTATATACCTTAGGAAACACCCTATCTCTGATGTCACTAACAGTGGACTCAGAGCCTGTTACCACTCCCCTGGAACACATATGACACCTCACCAGGGTGTGACGGCAAACCTCCATGATTGATGCTGGCAACCCTGTAACTTACCAGGCTTACTGCCAGCATGAGAGAGAACTGTATACCATTTTTAACACATGGATAATGGGAAAGAGCAGTGTGATAAGCGCTGATGCGGTGACTGTGAAAAATGACACAAAATAAGTGACAGTATTATATACAATATTCTTTACATTTAAAGTGAGGGCTGCCTAGGTAAAAGGTTAACACAAACCAGTGCAAATAATACAAAAAAAAGGGGGAGAACCGGCGCCTCTAAAATATAAAATCTGACCAAATATAAAGTCCAACGAGAATGAAGAGGAGTCCTGGGAGGAACCTTCAACGGAGTCTCAATCGGGACAGACAAACGTATAAGACAAAGATAAAAAAAGACAAAAGAAAAAAGATCATAGTGTAACTTACGAAACAAACAAAAAGCACTGAAAAGATGGATAAAAGGATTATTACAAATTTAATACAATGTAAAATAAATGAAGCAACATACACATGTATGTGGGCTAGAGACACTAGTAAAGCTGTAACATCCGGTAGGGGTAAAATTGGAAACCTACTTACGGCAATGCTGAAAAGTAAAAGCCCGTAGAGCAACTTGTCTTTAAATTCGGACCAAATCCTCTGCAAAGATGGAAACTGCAGCCTTCAGGGATCCACACCGCTGGAACAGCCGCTGCTAAACCACACACAGACCTTGGAGTGAGTGGGATGTGTCGCAGAGGGGAACCGGAGCTGCACGCTGTGGAGGGATCGCCTGGCACCAAGCACACAGACCACCAGGTCGCGCGATGTGTGGGTGACGTCACACCTCAGCGCGAGAGCAGGGGGAACACCCAGGAAGGCAGAAAAGCTCAGAGGAGCTGAGGCAAAGTCTGAGAGGACAGTGCGCATACGGGGGGGGGGGGGGGGATACAAATCTCAGCCAGATAAAAAACCACCCTACGCGTTTTGTGACGTCAGTCACTTTGTCAGGGGCATGATGGGAATAGGAAGTGTGGGCATATTTATACCAAAACACCAATAAAAACAATTGTCAATACAATGACATAATAATGCAAAAATCAATGAGAATCAATCTAAACAGTGATAACATACTACATAAAACAAATAAAAATACAAACACTATGAAAAATAATATTAGGACATGATGATAAAAAACAAATAAAATTGAGACCTCATGGAGCCAACCAGGGCTCAATACCCCTATCTTACAGTATTAAATGTACATATATAGATACAATGCTCTGAGCATAAAGAAATCACTACTAAATAGCACAAACTATCAAGAAGGCCAGTACCAACAAGCGGCAAAAGAAATTACATACTTATATACAAAGCAAATATCAGTCAAGAATATATATAATTGACGTTTACTTTGCCAGGAAGGCTGATAGGTCGAATTCAATATTAAGACCATTGGGAGATAACGTTTTAAGTTCATATATCCAATATGACTCGCGTTTGCTGATACCATTAATTTTATCTCCTCCCCTCCAATTGCCTGGTACATTTCTATCGCTTGGCTTTTAAGGCCCTTTGGATTTTGCTGATGGTAAATAAGGAAATGATGTGACACGCTATGAGTGCTTAGCCCTTTCCTTATATTATACACATGTTCGTAAATGCGTCTCTGATAGGCCCTCCCCGTGCGGCCAACATATTGTAGCCCACAGGGGCATTGTAATAGATAAATGACAAACACAGAGTGACAGTCAATATAAGAACGGATATTGTATACTCGACCGGTGACATTGGAATTAAAGGTGACTTGATTGGAACTGTATTTACAAGTTGTACAATTTGTACAAGTAAAAAAACCTTTTTGACAAAGTTCTACACCTGATGTCTTACTTAAATTTGGGCAACTAGGGGCCAGCCTGGATTGTAAATTAGAGGCCTCCTTGAAGACAATTGAAGGTTTGGAGGGAATGATTTGGGCCAAAGATGGATCCCTCAGTAGGATTGGCCAATGTTTATGCAAAACCCGCCTGATATCAGGTGCCATGGAATTGTATTGGGTGATGAAGGACACCGTATTTTTCAAATTAGAATCACTCCTATCTTTTTTGTATTCCAGAAGGGTAGCTCTTTCGGTTTTTTGCACCTCTAGCAGGGTCCTGGAGAGCAACTCCTCAGGGTATTGCCTATTCAAAAATTTATTTTTAAGTTCGCTAGCCTGAGACGCGAATGTCTCATCACTTGAACAATTGTGCCTCAGGCAAACGAACTGGCCCTTGGCAATGTTGCACAACCACTGAGGGTTGTGCTGGCTATTGGCCAACACATAATTGTTGGCCTGCACAGACTTAAAGTACGTCTTGGTGTGTATCAAATTATCTACAGAACTAATATTCAAGTCTAAAAAATCAATAGAGTTAGGATCAAAATGACACGTGAATTTAAGATTCATCTGATTAGTGTTAAGATGTGAAATAAAAAGATTTAACGAATCAATACTGCCGTTCCACACAAAAATAATATCATATATGTAGCGAAGCCAGAGCACCAGGTTTGCACCAAGGGGACAGTTGTTCCAAATAAAACTCTCCTCCCAATGTCCCATAAATAGGTTGGCATAACTTGGTGCAAACCTGGTTCCCATGGCCGTACCACATGTCTGCAAATAAAATTTTTAATTAAATGAAAAGTAATTGTGTGAGAGAATAAACTTGATGGAGTCTAAAATAAAATCTTTTAAAACTGGTGTCAAACTATTGTCCATATCTAGCGTCTGGCGTATGGCTAGACAGCCAAGGGTATGGTCAATCACCGTGTACAGAGATGTTACGTCAGCGGTGACCCACACATACCCCACTCCAAATCGCACAGTGCCTGAAGCACATGGGTGGTATCGCGCAGATAGGACTTTAAAAGTAATACATGAGGTTGCAAATAATAATCAATTAATTGTGATAGGTTGGAGGTAAGTGAACCAATTCCAGATATGATGGGTCTACCTGGGGGGGGGTGTAAATTCTTGTGTATTTTAGGAATAATATAGAACAAGGGGATGCGTGGATGGATGGTGTTTAAAAAATCATATTCATCCTTGGAAATGGCTAAATTAGCCAAACCATGGTCAAGTAGAGAGGTAAGCGCAGCAAGAAAATGGGGAGTAGGGTAAAGACGTTCTGCGGCAAACCCACCCTGAAACTTACAGCCTAGAAATCTCCCGGTCCCAGCGCCCCAGGAAAGGCAAATCACAGAAATCTCCCGGTCCCAGCACCCCAGGAAAGGCAAATCACAGAAATCTCCCGGTCCCAGCACCCCAGGAAAGGAAAATCACAGAAATCTCCACGTCCCAGCGCCCCAGGAAAGGCAAATCACAGAAATCTCCCGGTCCCAGCACCCCAGGAAAGGCAAATCACAGAAATCTCCCCGTCCCAGCGCCCCAGGAAAGGCAAATCACAGAAATCTCCCGGTCCCAGCACCCCAGGAAAGGAAAATCACAGAAATCTCCACGTCCCAGCGCCCCAGGAAAGGCAAATCACAGAAATCTCCCGGTCCCAGCACCCCAGGAAAGGCAAATCACAGAAATCTCCCGGTCCCAGCACCCCAGGAAAGGAAAATCACAGAAATCTCCACGTCCCAGCGCCCCAGGAAAGGCAAATCACAGAAATCTCCCGGTCCCAGCACCCCAGGAAAGGCAAATCACAGAAATCTCCCCGTCCCAGCGCCCCAGGAAAGGCAAATCACAGAAATCTCCCGGTCCCAGCACCCCAGGAAAGGAAAATCACAGAAATCTCCACGTCCCAGCGCCCCAGGAAAGGCAAATCACAGAAATCTCCCGGTCCCAGCACCCCAGGAAAGGCAAATCACAGAAATCTCCCCGTCCCAGCGCCCCAGGAAAGGCAAATCACAGAAATCTCCCCGTCCCAGCGCACCAGGAAAGGCAAATCACAGAAATCTCCCGGTCCCAGCACCCCAGGAAAGGCAAATCCCAGAAATCTCCACGTTCCAGCTCCCCAGGAAAGGCAAATCACAGAAATCTCCCCGTCCCAGCGCCCCAGGAAAGGCAAATCACAGAAATCTCCCGGTCCCAGCGCCCCACGAAAGGCAAATCACAGAAATCTCCTCGTCCCAGCACCCCAGGAAAGGCAAATCACAGAAATCTCCCCGTCCCAGCACCCCAGGAAAGGCAAATCACAGAAATCTCCCGGTCCCAGCACCCCAGGAAAGGCAAATCACAGAAATCTCCCGGTCCCAGCGCCCCAGGAAAGGCAAATCACAGAAATCTCCCGGTCCCAGCGCCCCAGGAAAGGCAAATCACAGAAATCTCCCAGTCCCAGCGCCCCAGGAAAGGCAAATCACAGAAATCTCCCGGTCCCAGCGCCACAGGAAAGGCAAATCACAGAAATCTCCGGGTCCCAGCGCCCCAGGAAAGGCAAATCACAGAAATCTCCCGGTCCCAGCGCCCCAGGAAAGGCAAATCACAGAAATCTCCCCGTCCCAGCACCCCAGGAAAGGCAAATCACAGAAATCTCCCGGTCCCAGCGCCCCAGGAAAGGCAAATCACAGAAATCTCCCGGTCCCAGCGCCCCAGGAAAGGCAAATCACAGAAATCTCCCAGTCCCAGCGCCCCAGAAAAGGCAAATCACAGAAATCTCCCCGTCCCAGCGCCCCAGGAAAGGCAAATCACAGAAATCTCCCGGTCCCAGCGCCCCAGGAAAGGCAAATCACAGAAATCTCCCGGTCCCAGCGCCCCAGGAAAGGCAAATCACAGAAATATCCCGGTCCCAGCGCCCCAGGAAAGGCAAATCCCAGAAATCTCCCCGTCCCAGCGCCCCAGGAAAGGCAAATCCCAGAAATCTCCCCGTCCCAGCGCCCCAGGAAAGGCAAATCCCAGAAATCTCCCCGTCCCAGCGCCCCAGGAAAGGCAAATAACAGAAATCTCCCGGTCCCAGCGCCCCAGGAAAGGCAAATCACAGAAATCTCCACGTCCCAGCGCCCCAGGAAAGGCAAATCACAGAAATCTCCCGGTCCCAGCACCCCAGGAAAGGCAAATCACAGAAATCTCCCGGTCCCAGCGCCCCAGGAAAGGCAAATCACAGAAATCTCCCCGTCCCAGCGCACCAGGAAAGGCAAATCACAGAAATCTCCCGGTCCCAGCACCCCAGGAAAGGCAAATCCCAGAAATCTCCACGTCCCAGCTCCCCAGGAAAGGCAAATCACAGAAATCTCCCCGTCCCAGCGCCCCAGGAAAGGCAAATCACAGAAATCTCCCGGTCCCAGCGCCCCACGAAAGGCAAATCACAGAAATCTCCTCGTCCCAGCACCCCAGGAAAGGCAAATCACAGAAATCTCCCCGTCCCAGCACCCCAGGAAAGGCAAATCACAGAAATCTCCCGGTCCCAGCACCCCAGGAAAGGCAAATCACAGAAATCTCCCGGTCCCAGCGCCCCAGGAAAGGCAAATCACAGAAATCTCCCGGTCCCAGCGCCCCAGGAAAGGCAAATCACAGAAATCTCCCAGTCCCAGCGCCCCAGGAAAGGCAAATCACAGAAATCTCCCGGTCCCAGCGCCACAGGAAAGGCAAATCACAGAAATCTCCCGGTCCCAGCGCCCCAGGAAAGGCAAATCACAGAAATCTCCCGGTCCCAGCGCCCCAGGAAAGGCAAATCACAGAAATCTCCCCGTCCCAGCACCCCAGGAAAGGCAAATCACAGAAATCTCCCGGTCCCAGCGCCCCAGGAAAGGCAAATCACAGAAATCTCCCGGTCCCAGCGCCCCAGGAAAGGCAAATCACAGAAATCTCCCAGTCCCAGCGCCCCAGAAAAGGCAAATCACAGAAATCTCCCCGTCCCAGCGCCCCAGGAAAGGCAAATCACAGAAATCTCCCGGTCCCAGCGCCCCAGGAAAGGCAAATCACAGAAATCTCCCGGTCCCAGCGCCCCAGGAAAGGCAAATCACAGAAATATCCCGGTCCCAGCGCCCCAGGAAAGGCAAATCCCAGAAATCTCCCCGTCCCAGCGCCCCAGGAAAGGCAAATCCCAGAAATCTCCCCGTCCCAGCGCCCCAGGAAAGGCAAATCACAGAAATCTCCCCGTCCCAGCGCCCCAGGAAAGGCAAATAACAGAAATCTCCCGGTCCCAGCGCCCCAGGAAAGGCAAATCACAGAAATCTCCCCGTCCCAGCGCCCCAGGAAAGGCAAATCACAGAAATCTCCCGGTCCCAGCGCCCCAGGAAAGGCAAATCACAGAAATCAACCGTTCCCAGCGCCCCAGGAAAGGCAAATCACAGAAATCTCCCGTTCCCAGCGCCCCAGGAAAGGCAAATCACAGAAATCTCCCGGTCCCAGCACCCCAGGAAAGGCAAATCACAGAAATCTCCCCTTCCCAGCACCCCAGGAAAGGCAAATCACAGAAATCTCCCCGTCCCAGCACCCCAGGAAAGGCAAATCACAGAAATCTCCCGGTCCCAGCGCCCCAGGAAAGGCAAATCACAGAAATCTCCCCGTCCCAGCGCCCCAGGAAAGGCAAATCACAGAAATCTCCCTGTCCCAGCGCCCCAGGAAAGGCAAATCACAGAAATCTCCCGGTCCCAGCGCCCCAGGAAAGGCAAATCACAGAAATCTCCCCGTCCCAGCACCCCAGGAAAGGCAAATCACAGAAATCTCCCCATCCCAGCACCCCAGGAAAGGCAAATCACAGAAATCTCCCCATCCCAGCACCCCAGGAAAGGCAAATCACAGAAATCTCCCCGTCCCAGCACCCCAGGAAAGGCAAATCACAGAAATCTCCCGGTCCCAGCGCCCCAGGAAAGGCAAATCATAGAAATCTCCCCATCCCAGCGCCCCAGGAAAGGCAAATCACAGAAATCTCCCGGTCCCAGCACCCCAGGAAAGGCAAATCACAGAAATCTCCCGGTCCCAGCGCCACAGGAAAGGCAAATCACAGAAATCTCCCGGTCCCAGCGCCCCACGAAAGGCAAATCACAGAAATCTCCTCGTCCCAGCACCCCAGGAAAGGCAAATCACAGAAATCTCCTCGTCCCAGCACCCCAGGAAAGGCAAATCACAGAAATCTCCCGGTCCCAGCGCCCCAGGAAAGGCAAATCACAGAAATCTCCCCGTCCCAGCGCCCCAGGAAAGGCAAATCACAGAAATCTCCCAGTCCCAGCGCCCCAGGAAAGGCAAATCACAGAAATCTCCCGGTCCCAGCACCCCAGGAAAGGCAAATCACAGAAATCTCCCGGTCCCAGCACCCCAGGAAAGGCAAATCACAGAAATCTCCCCATCCCAGCACCCCAGGAAAGGCAAATCACAGAAATCTCCCCGTCCCAGCACCCCAGGAAAGGCAAATCACAGAAATCTCCCGGTCCCAGCACCCCAGGAAAGGCAAATCACAGAAATCTCCCGGTCCCAGCGCCCCAGGAAAGGCAAATCACAGAAATCTCCCGGTCCCAGCGCCCCAGGAAAGGCAAATCACAGAAATCTCCCGGTCCCAGCGCCCCAGGAAAGGCAAATCACAGAAATCTCCCGGTCCCAGCGCCACAGGAAAGGCAAATCACAGAAATCTCCCCGTCCCAGCGCCCCAGGAAAGGCAAATCACAGAAATCTCCCCGTCCCAGCGCCCCAGGAAAGGCAAATCACAGAAATCTCCCGGTCCCAGCGCCCCAGGAAAGGCAAATCACAGAAATCTCCCCGTCCCAGCGCCCCAGGAAAGGCAAATAACAGAAATCTCCCGGTCCCAGCGCCCCAGGAAAGGCAAATCACAGAAATCTCCCCGTCCCAGCGCCCCAGGAAAGGCAAATCACAGAAATCTCCCGGTCCCAGCGCCCCAGGAAAGGCAAATCACAGAAATCAACCGTTCCCAGCGCCCCAGGAAAGGCAAATCACAGAAATCTCCCGTTCCCAGCGCCCCAGGAAAGGCAAATCACAGAAATCACCCGGTCCCAGCACCCCAGGAAAGGCAAATCACAGAAATCTCCCCTTCCCAGCACCCCAGGAAAGGCAAATCACAGAAATCTCCCCGTCCCAGCACCCCAGGAAAGGCAAATCACAGAAATCTCCCGGTCCCAGCGCCCCAGGAAAGGCAAATCACAGAAATCTCCCCGTCCCAGCGCCCCAGGAAAGGCAAATCACAGAAATCTCCCTGTCCCAGCGCCCCAGGAAAGGCAAATCACAGAAATCTCCCGGTCCCAGCGCCCCAGGAAAGGCAAATCACAGAAATCTCCCCGTCCCAGCACCCCAGGAAAGGCAAATCACAGAAATCTCCCCATCCCAGCACCCCAGGAAAGGCAAATCACAGAAATCTCCCCATCCCAGCACCCCAGGAAAGGCAAATCACAGAAATCTCCCCGTCCCAGCACCCCAGGAAAGGCAAATCACAGAAATCTCCCGGTCCCAGCGCCCCAGGAAAGGCAAATCATAGAAATCTCCCCATCCCAGCGCCCCAGGAAAGGCAAATCACAGAAATCTCCCGGTCCCAGCACCCCAGGAAAGGCAAATCACAGAAATCTCCCAGTCCCAGCGCCACAGGAAAGGCAAATCACAGAAATCTCCCGGTCCCAGCGCCCCACGAAAGGCAAATCACAGAAATCTCCTCGTCCCAGCACCCCAGGAAAGGCAAATCACAGAAATCTCCTCGTCCCAGCACCCCAGGAAAGGCAAATCACAGAAATCTCCCGGTCCCAGCGCCCCAGGAAAGGCAAATCACAGAAATCTCCCCGTCCCAGCGCCCCAGGAAAGGCAAATCACAGAAATCTCCCGGTCCCAGCGCCCCAGGAAAGGCAAATCACAGAAATCTCCCGGTCCCAGCACCCCAGGAAAGGCAAATCACAGAAATCTCCCGGTCCCAGCACCCCAGGAAAGGCAAATCACAGAAATCTCCCCATCCCAGCACCCCAGGAAAGGCAAATCACAGAAATCTCCCCGTCCCAGCACCCCAGGAAAGGCAAATCACAGAAATCTCCCGGTCCCAGCGCCCCAGGAAAGGCAAATCATAGAAATCTCCCCATCCCAGCGCCCCAGGAAAGGCAAATCACAGAAATCTCCCGGTCCCAGCACCCCAGGAAAGGCAAATCACAGAAATCTCCCAGTCCCAGCGCCACAGGAAAGGCAAATCACAGAAATCTCCCGGTCCCAGCGCCCCACGAAAGGCAAATCACAGAAATCTCCTCGTCCCAGCACCCCAGGAAAGGCAAATCACAGAAATCTCCTCGTCCCAGCACCCCAGGAAAGGCAAATCACAGAAATCTCCCGGTCCCAGCGCCCCAGGAAAGGCAAATCACAGAAATCTCCCCGTCCCAGCGCCCCAGGAAAGGCAAATCACAGAAATCTCCCGGTCCCAGCGCCCCAGGAAAGGCAAATCACAGAAATCTCCCGGTCCCAGCACCCCAGGAAAGGCAAATCACAGAAATCTCCCGGTCCCAGCACCCCAGGAAAGGCAAATCACAGAAATCTCCCCATCCCAGCACCCCAGGAAAGGCAAATCACAGAAATCTCCCCGTCCCAGCACCCCAGAAAAGGCAAATCACAGAAATCTCCCGGTCCCAGCACCCCAGGAAAGGCAAATCACAGAAATCTCCCGGTCCCAGCGCCCCAGGAAATGCAAATCACAGAAATCTCCCGGTCCCAGCGCCCCAGGAAAGGCAAATCACAGAAATCTCCCGGTCCCAGCGCCCCAGGAAAGGCAAATCACAGAAATCTCCCGGTCCCAGCGCCCCAGGAAAGGCAAATCACAGAAATCTCCCCGTCCCAGCGCCCCAGGAAAGGCAAATCACAGAAATCTCCCCGTCCCAGCGCCCCTGGAAAGGCAAATCACAGAAATCTCCCGGTCCCAGCGCCCCAGGAAAGGCAAATCACAGAAATCTCCCGGTCCCAGCGCCCCAGGAAAGGCAAATCACAGAAATATCCCGGTCCCAGCGCCCCAGGAAAGGCAAATCCCAGAAATCTCCCCGTCCCAGCGCCCCAGGAAAGGCAAATCCCAGAAATCTCCCCGTCCCAGCGCCCCAGGAAAGGCAAATCACAGAAATCTCCCTGTCCCAGCGCCCCAGGAAAGGCAAATAACAGAAATCTCCCGGTCCCAGCGCCCCAGGAAAGGCAAATCACAGAAATCTCCCCGTCCCAGCGCCCCAGGAAAGGCAAATCACAGAAATCTCCCGGTCCCAGCGCCCCAGGAAAGGCAAATCACAGAAATCAACCGTTCCCAGCGCCCCAGGAAAGGCAAATCACAGAAATCTCCCGTTCCCAGCGCCCCAGGAAAGGCAAATCACAGAAATCTCCCGGTCCCAGCACCCCAGGAAAGGCAAATCACAGAAATCTCCCCTTCCCAGCACCCCAGGAAAGGCAAATCACAGAAATCTCCCCGTCCCAGCACCCCAGGAAAGGCAAATCACAGAAATCTCCCGGTACCAGCGCCCCAGGAAAGGCAAATCACAGAAATCTCCCCGTCCCAGCACCCCAGGAAAGGCAAATCACAGAAATCTCCCCGTCCCAGCGCCCCAGGAAAGGCAAATCACAGAAATCTCCCGGTCCCAGCGCCCCAGGAAAGGCAAATCACAGAAATCTCCCGGTCCCAGCGCCCCAGGAAAGGCAAATCACAGAAATCTCCCCGTCCCAGCACCCCAGGAAAGGCAAATCACAGAAATCTCCCCATCCCAGCACCCCAGGAAAGGCAAATCACAGAAATCTCCCCATCCCAGCACCCCAGGAAAGGCAAATCACAGAAATCTACCCGTCCCAGCACCCCAGGAAAGGCAAATCACAGAAATCTCCCGGTCCCAGCGCCCCAGGAAAGGCAAATCATAGAAATCTCCCCATCCCAGCGCCCCAGGAAAGGCAAATCACAGAAATCTCCCGGTCCCAGCACCCCAGGAAAGGCAAATCACAGAAATCTCCCCGTCCCAGCGCCCCAGGAAAGGCAAATCACAGAAATCTCCCGGTCCCAGCGCCCCAGGAAAGGCAAATCACAGAAATCTCCCGGTCCCAGCGCCCCAGGAAAGGCAAATCACAGAAATCTCCCGGTCCCAGCGCCCCAGGAAAGGCAAATCACAGAAATCTCCCCGTCCCAGCGCCCCAGGAAAGGCAAATCACAGAAATCTCCCCGTCCCAGCGCCCCAGGAAAGGCAAATCACAGAAATGTCCCGGTCCCAGCACCCCAGGAAAGGCAAATCACAGAAATCTCCCGGTCCCAGCACCCCAGGAAAGGCAAATCCCAGAAATCTCCCCGTCCCAGCGCCCCAGGAAAGGCAAATCACAGAAATCTCCCCGTCCCAGCGCCCCAGGAAAGGCAAATCACAGAAATCTCCCCGTCCCAGCGCCCCAGGAAGGGCAAATCACAGAAATCTCCCCGTCCCAGCGCCCCAGGAAAGGCAAATCACAGAAATCTCCCCGTCCCAGCGCCCCAGGAAAGGCAAATCACAGAAATCTCCCGGTCCCAGCGCCCCAGGAAAGGCAAATCACAGAAATCTCCCGGTCCCAGCGCCCCAGGAAAGGCAAATCACAGAAATCTCCCGGTCCCAGCGCCCCAGGAAAGGCAAATCACAGAAATCTCCCAGTCCCAGCGCCCCAGGAAAGGCAAATCACAGGAATCTCCCGGTCCCAGCGCCCCAGGAAAGGCAAATCACAGAAATCTCCCCGTCCCAGCGCCCCAGGAAAGGCAAATCACAGAAATCTCCCCGTCCCAGCGCCCCAGGAAAGGCAAATCACAGAAATCTCCCGGTCCCAGCGCCCCAGGAAAGGTAAATCACAGGAATCTCCCGGTCCCAGCGCCCCAGGAAAGGCAAATCACAGAAATCTCCCGGTCCCAGCACCCCAGGAAAGGCAAATCACAGGAATCTCCCGGTCCCAGCGCCCCAGGAAAGGCAAATCACAGAAATCTCCCGGTCCCAGCACCCCAGGAAAGGCAAATCACAGAAATCTCCCCGTCCCAGCGCCCCAGGAAAGGCAAATCACAGAAATCTCCCCGTCCCAGCGCCCCAGGAAAGGCAAATCACAGAAATCTCCCGGTCCCAGCACCCCAGGAAAGGCAAATCACAGAAATCTCCCGGTCCCAGCGCCCCAGGAAAGGCAAATCACAGAAATCTCCCCGTCCCAGCGCCCCAGGAAAGGCAAATCACAGAAATCTCCCAGTCAGCGCCCCAGGAAAGGCAAATCACAGAAATCTCCCCATCCCAGCGCCCCAGGAAAGGCAAATCACAGAAATCAACCGTTCCAGCGCCACAGGAAAGGCAAATCACAGAAATCTCCCCGTCCCAGCGTCCCTCTCCCCCCTCTCTGCTAATAACTCTCCCTATACAACATCTTGCTGGCCTCCTGTGACACTATCCTCTCCCCCTCTCTCTGCTAATAACTCTCCCTATACAACATCTTGCTGGCCTCCTGTGACACTACCCTCTCCCCCCTCTCTGCTAATAACTCTCCCTATACAACATCTTGCTGGCCTCCTGTGACACTACCCTCTCCCCCCTCTCTCTGCTAATAACTCTCCCTATACAACATCTTGCTGGCCTCCTGTGACACTATCCTCTCCCCCTCTCTCTGCTAATAACTCTCCCTATACAACATCTTGCTGGCCTCCTGTGACACTACCCTCTCCCCCCTCTCTGCTAATAACTCTCCCTATACAACATCTTGCTGGTCTCCTGCGACACTATCCTCTCCCCCCTCTCTCTGCTAATAACTCTCCCTATACAACATCTTGCTGGCCTCCTGTGACACTACCCTCTCCCCCCTCTCTGCTAATAACTCTCCCTATACAACATCTTGCTGGTCTCCTGTGACACTGCCCTCTCCCCCCTCTCCCTGCTAATAACTCTCCCTATACAACATCTTGCTGGTCTCCTGTGACACTGCCCTCTCCCCCCTCTCTCTGCTAATAACTCTCCCTATACAACATCTTGCTGGCCTCCTGTGACACTACCCTCTCCCCCCTCTCTGCTAATAACTCTCCCTATACAACATCTTGCTGGCCTCCTGTGACACTACCCTCTCCCCCCTCTCTGCTAATAACTCTCCCTATACAACATCTTGCTGGTCTCCTGCGACACTGTGATGGATTGGATAAAATGCCTATTTCTTCATCTGTAATACTTTGCTATGATTCGTTACTCAAAATGGCTACCGCAGTTACCCCTCCCTTCAAGTAAGGAAGATGGCACCGAGGAATTCCCCTCAAATGCTGATGTGTCCAAGAAACCTGCAATAACAGGACCATAAACTGCAACAACAAGACCATACAAGGAAAAGACCCAACAAGAACCAATGAGATACTGACATGTGTATTTACACACAACCTTTAGACCTGAGAGAGCTCCTTTTGCATACAATCCCCCCCTGCAGCCCCTATATATGAACGTGGTCTGTAGGAATAAAGTCAGACATTATCATCCTGAACTCCTGTGTGTCAGCGTGATATTTTCTCAGTGCATGCACTATATATATATATATATATATATATATATATATATATATATATATATATATATATATATATATATATATATATATATATATATATATATATATATATATAGGGAAAATAATCTGGACGAGGACAGATACTCTGAAGACGTTTTTGGTCTGATCCAAATTATCCAATTCACAACCAAGTGCTCTGAACCTTTATTATAAAGCCTGGTTACCGCCTCACTGTCACAGCGAGCATAGTGTAAGAGTATGTGATCAGCCTGCCCGAGTAATAGCTGCTCCGAGGCGGAGTAACCAGCCCACCGAGCATAGTGTAAGAGTATGTGATCAGCTTGCCGGAGTAATATGCTGCTCCGAGGCAGAGTAACCAGCCCACCGGGTATAGTGTAAGAGTATGTGATCAGCCTGCCCGAGTAATATGCTGCTCCGAGGCGGAGTAACCAGCCCAGCGAGCATAGTGTAAGAGTATGTGATCAGCCTGCCCGAGTAATATGCTGCTCCGAGGCGGAGTAACCAGCCCAGCGAGCATAGTGTAAGAGTATGTGATCAGCCTGCCCGAGTAATAGCTGCTCCGAGGCGGAGTAACCAGCCCACCGAGCATAGTGTAAGAGTATGTGATCAGCTTGCCGGAGTAATATGCTGCTCCGAGGCAGAGTAACCAGCCCACCGGGTATAGTGTAAGAGTATGTGATCATCCTGTCTGAGTAATATGCTGCTCCGAGGCAGAGTAACCAGCCCACCAGATATAGTGTAAGAGTATGTGATCAGCCTGCCTGAGTAATACGCTGCTCCGAGGCAGAGTAACCAGCCCACCGAGCATAATGTAAGTATGTGATCAGCCTGCCTGAGTAATATGCTGCTCCGAGGCAGAGTAACCAGCCCACCAGATATAGTGTAAGAGTATGTGATCAGCCTGCCCGAGTAATATGCTGCTCCGAGGCGGAGTAACCAGCCCACCGAGCATAGTGTAAGAGTATGTGATCAGCCTGCCCGAGTAATATGCTGCTCCGAGGCGGAGTAACCAGCACACCGAGTATAGTGTAAGAGTATGTGATCAGCCTGCCCGAGTAATATGCTGCTCCGAGGCGGAGTTACCAGCCCAGCGAGCATAGTGTAAGAGTATGTGATCAGCCTGCCCGAGTAATATGCTGCTCCGAGGTGGAGTAACAAGCCCACCGGGTATAGTGTAAGAGTATGTGATCAGCCTGCCTGAGTAATATGCTGCTCCGAGGCAGGGTAACCAGCCCACCGAGCATAGTGTAAGAGTATGTGATCAGCCTGCCCGAGTAATATGCTCCTCCGAGGCAGAGTAACCAGCCCACCGAGCATAGTGTAAGAGTATGTGATCAGCCTGCCCGAGTAATATGCTGCTCCGAGGCAGAGTAACCAGCCCACCGGGTATAGTGTAAGAGTATGTGATCAGCCTGCCCGAGTAATATGCTCCTCCGAGGCGGAGTAACCAGCCCACCGGGTGTAGTGTAAGAGTATGTGATCAGCCTGCCCAAGTAATATGCTGCTCCGAGGCGGAGTAACCACCCCACCGGGTATAGTGTAAGAGTATAGGTTCAGACTGCCTGAGTAATATGCTGCTCCGAGGCAGAGTAACCAGCCCACCGGGTATAGTGTAAGAGTATGTGATCAGCCTGCCCGAGTAATATGCTGCTCCGAGGCAGAGTAACCAGGCCACCGGGTATAGTGTAAGAGTATGTGATCAGCCTGCCCGAGTAATATGCTGCTCCGAGGCGGAGTAACCAGCCCAGCGAGCATAGTGTAAGAGTATGTGATCAGCCTGCCTGAGTAATATGCTGCTCCGAGGCGGAGTAACCAGCCCACTGGATATAGTGTGAGTATGTGATCATCCTGCCCGAGTAATATGCTGCTCCGAGGCGAAGTAACCAGCCCACCGAGTAGTGTAAGAGTATGTGATCAGCCTGCCCGAGTAATATGCTGCACCGAGGCGGAGTAACCAGCCCACCGAGCATAGTGTAAGAGTATGTGATCAGCCTGCCCGAGTAATATGCTGCTCCGAGGCGGAGTAACCAGCCCACCGGGTATACTGTGAGTATGTGATCAGCCTGCCGGAGTAATATGCTGCTCCGAGGCAGAGTAACCAGCCCACCGAGCATAGTGTAAGAGTATGTGATCAGCCTGCCTGAGTAATATGCTGCTCCGAGGCGGAGTAACCAGCCCAGCGAGCATAGTGTAAGAGTATGTGACCAGCCTGCCAGAGCAATAGTGTAAGTGTTAGTGATCAGCCTGCCCGAGTAATATGCTGCTCTGAGGCGGAGTAACCAGCCCACCGAGCATAGTGTAAGAGTATGTGATCAGCCTGCCCGAGTAATATGCTGCTCCGAGGCGGAGTAACCAGCCCAGCGAGCATAGTGTAAGAGTATGTGACCAGCCTGCCAGAGTAACAGTGTAAGAGTATGTGATCAGCCTGCCCGAGTAATATGCTGCTCCGAGGCAGAGTAACCAGCCCACTGAGTATATTGTAAGAGTATGTGATCAGCCTGCCTGAGTAATATGCTGCACCGAGGCGGAGTAACAAGCCCACCGAGCATAGTGTAAGAGTATGTGATCAGCCTGCCCGAGTAATATGCTGCTCCGAGGCGGAGTAACCAGCCCACTGGATATAGTGTGAGTATGTGATCAGCCTGCCCGAGTAATATGCTGCTCCAAGGCGGAGTAACCAGCCCACCGGGCATAGTGTAAGAGTATGTGATCAGCCTGCCCGAGTAATATGCTGCTCCGAGGCAGAGTAACCAGCCCACCGAGCATAGTGTAAGAGTATGTGATCAGCCTGCCCGAGTAATATGCTGCTCCGAGGCGGAGTAACCAGCCCATCGAGTATAGTGTAAGAGTATGTGATCAGCCTGCCCGAGTAATATGCTGCTCCGAGGCGGAGTAACCAGCCCAGCGAGCATAGTGTAAGAGCATGTGACCAGCCTGCCAGAGTAATAGTGTAAGAGTATGTGATCAGCCTGCCCGAGTAATATGCTGCTCCGAGGCAGAGTAACCAGGCTGCCATAGTAATAGTGTAAGAATATGTGATCAGCCTGCCCGAGTAATATGCTGCTCCGAGGCAGAGTAACCAGCCCACTGAGTATATTGTAAGAGTATGTGATCAGCCTGCCTGAGTAATATGCTGCTCCGAGGCGGAGTACCCAGCCCACCGAGTATAGTGTGAGAATATGTGATCAGCCTGCCCGAGTAATATGCTGCTCCGAGGCAGAGTAACCAGCCCACCGAGCATAGTGTAAGAGTATGTGATCAGCCTGCCTGAGTAATATGCTGCTCCGAGGCGGAGTAACCAGCCCAGCGAGCATAGTGTAAGAGTATGTGATCAGCCTGCCTGAGTAATATGCTGCTCTGAGGCGGAGTAACCAGCCCACCGAGCATAGTGTAAGAGTATGTGATCAGCCTGCCCGAGTAATATGCTGCTCCGAAGCGGAGTAACCAGCCCACCGGATATAGTGTGAGTATGTGATCAGCCTGCCCGAGTAATATGCTGCTCTGAGGCGGAGTAACCAGCCCACCGGGTATAGTGTAAGAGTATGTGATCAGCCTGCCTGAGTAATATGCTGCACCGAGGCAGAGTAACCAGCCCACCGAGCATAGTGTAAGAGTATGTGATCAGCCTGCCTGAGTAATATGCTGCTCCGAGGCGGAGTAACCAGCCCAGCGAGCATAGTGTAAGAGTATGTGATCAGCCTGCCCGAGTAATATGCTGCTCCGAGGCGGAGTAACCACCCCACCGGGTATAGTGTAAGAGTATGTGATCAGCCTGCCTGAGTAATATGCTGCTCCGAGGCAGAGTAACCAGCCCACCGAGCATAGTGTAAGAGTATGTGATCAGTCTGCCTGAGTAATATGCTGCTCCGAGGCGGAGTAACCAGCCCAGCGAGCATAGTGTAAGAGTATGTGATCAGCCTGCCCGAGTAATATGCTGCTCCGAGGCGGAGTAACCAGCCCACCGAGCATAGTGTAAGAGTATGTGATCAGCCTGCCTGAGTAACATGCTGCTCCGAGGCAGAGTAACCAGCCCACCGAGTATAGTGTAAGAGTATGTGATCAGCCTGCCCGAGTAATATGCTGCTCCGAGGCGGAGTAACCAGCCCAGCGAGCATAGTGTAAGAGTATGTGATCAGCCTGCCCGAGTAATATGCTGCTCTGAGGCGGAGTAACCAGCCCACCGAGCATAGTGTAAGAGTATGTGACCAGCCTGCCAGAGTAATAGTGTAAGAGTATGTGATCAGCCTGCCTGAGTAATATGGTGCTCCGAGGCGGAGTAACCAGCCCATCGAGTATAGTGTAAGAGTATGTGATCAGCCTGCCCGAGTAATATGCTGCTCCGAGGCAGAGTAACCAGCCCAGCGAGCATAGTGTAAGAGTATGTGACCAGCCTGCCAGAGTAATAGTGTAAGAGTATGTGATCAGCCTGCCCGAGTAATATGCTGCTCCGAGGCAGAGTAACCAGGCTGCCAGAGTAATAGTGTAAGAATATGTGATCAGCCTGCCTGAGTAATATGCTGCTACGAGGCAGAGTAACCAGCCCACCGAGCATAGTGTAAGAGTATGTGATCAGCCTGCCCGAGTAATATGCTGCTCCGAGGCGGAGTAACCAGCCCACCGGATATAGTGTGAGTATGTGATCAGCCTGCCCGAGTAATATGCTGCTCCAAGGCGGAGTAACCAGCCCACCGGGTATACTGTGAGTATGTGATCAGTCTGCCTGAGTAATATGCTGCTCCGAGGCAGAGTAACCAGCCCACCGAGCATAGTGTAAGAGTATGTGATCAGCCTGCCTGAGTAATATGCTGCTCTGAGGCGGAGTAACCAGCCCACCGAGCATAGTGTAAGAGTATGTGATCAGCCTGCCCGAGTAATATGCTGCTCCGAGGCGGAGTAACCAGCCCACCGGATATAGTGTGAGTATGTGATCAGCCTGCCCGAGTAATATGCTGCTCTGAGGCGGAGTAACCAGCCCACCGGGTATAGTGTAAGAGTATGTGATCAGCCTGCCTGAGTAATATGCTGCTCCGAGGCAGAGTAACAAGCCCACCGAGCATAGTGTAAGAGTATGTGATCAGCCTGCCTGAGTAATATGCTGCTCCGAGGCGGAGTAACCAGCCCAGCGAGCATAGTGTAAGAGTATGTGATCAGCCTGCCCGAGTAATATGCTGCTCCGAGGCGGAGTAACCAGCCCACCGAGCATAGTGTAAGAGTATGTGATCAGCCTGCCTGAGTAATATGCTGCTCCGAGGCAGAGTAACCAGCCCACCGAGTATAGTGTAAGAGTATGTGATCAGCCTGCCCGAGTTATATGCTGCTCCGAGGCGGAGTAACCAGCCCAGCGAGCATAGTGTAAGAGTATGTGATCAGCCTGCCCGAGTAATATGCTGCTCCGAGGCAGAGTAACCAGCCCAGCGAGCATAGTGTAAGAGTATGTTATCAGCCTGCCTGAGTAATATGTTGCTCCGAGGCGGAGTAACCAGCCCACCGGGTATAGTGTAAGAGTATGTGATCAGTCTGCCGGAGTAATATGCTGTTCCGAGGCGGAGTACCCAGCCTGCCAGAGTAATAGTGTGAGTATGTTATCAGCCTGCCTGAGTAATATGCTGCTCCGAGGCGGAGTAACCAGCCCACCGAGCATAGTGTAAGAGTATGTGATCAGTCTGCCGGAGTAATATGCTGCTCTGAGGCGGAGTAACCAGCCCACCGGGTATAGTGTAAGAGTATGTGATCAGTCTGCCGGAGTAATATGCTGCTCCGAGGCGGAGTACCCAGCCTGCCAGAGTAATAGTGTGAGTATGTTATCAGCCTGCCTGAGTAATATGTTGCTCCGAGGCGGAGTAACCAGCCCACCGGGTATAGTGTAAGAGTATGTGATCAGTCTGCCGGAGTAATATGCTGCTCCGAGGCGGAGTACCCAGCCTGCCAGAGTAATAGTGTGAGTATGTTATCAGCCTGCCTGAGTAATATGCTGCTCCGAGGCGGAGTAACCAGCCCACCGAGCATAGTGTAAGAGTATGTGATCAGTCTGCCGGAGTAATATGCTGCTCTGAGGCGGAGTAACCAGCCCACCGGGTATAGTGTAAGAGTATGTGATCAGTCTGCCGGAGTAATATGCTGCTCCGAGGCGGAGTAACCAGCCTGCCAGAGTAATAGTGTGAGTATGTGATCAGCCTGCCCGAGTAATATGCTGCTCCGAGGCGGAGTAACCAGCCCACCGGGTATAGTGTAAGAGTATGTGATCAGCCTGCCCGAGTAATATGCTGCTCCGAGGCGGAGTAACCAGCCCACCGGATATAGTGTGAGTATGTGATCAGCCTGCCCGAGTAATATGCTGCTCCAAGGCGGAGTAACCAGCCCACCGGGTATACTGTGAGTATGTGATCAGCCTGCCGGAGTAATATGCTGCTCCGAGGCAGAGTAACCAGCCCATCGAGCATAGTGTAAGAGTATGTGATCAGCCTGCCTGAGTAATATGCTGCTCCGAGGCGGAGTAACCAGCCCAGCGAGCATAGTGTAAGAGTATGTGATCAGCCTGCCTGAGTAATATGCTGCTCTGAGGCGGAGTAACCAGCCCACCGAGCATAGTGTAAGAGTATGTGATCAGCCTGCCCGAGTAATATGCTGCTCCGAGGCGGAGTAACCAGCCCACCGAGCATAGTGTAAGAGTATGTGATCAGTCTGCCGGAGTAATATGCTGCTCTGAGGCGGAGTAACCAGCCCACCGGGTATAGTGTAAGAGTATGTGATCAGTCTGCCGGAGTAATATGCTGCTCCGAGGCGGAGTAACCAGCCTGCCAGAGTAATAGTGTGAGTATGTGATCAGCCTGCCCGAGTAATATGCTGCTCCGAGGCGGAGTAACCAGCCCACCGGGTATAGTGTAAGAGTATGTGATCAGCCTGCCCGAGTAATATGCTGCTCCGAGGCGGAGTAACCAGCCCACCGGATATAGTGTGAGTATGTGATCAGCCTGCCCGAGTAATATGCTGCTCCAAGGCGGAGTAACCAGCCCACCGGGTATACTGTGAGTATGTGATCAGCCTGCCGGAGTAATATGCTGCTCCGAGGCAGAGTAACCAGCCCATCGAGCATAGTGTAAGAGTATGTGATCAGCCTGCCTGAGTAATATGCTGCTCCGAGGCGGAGTAACCAGCCCAGCGAGCATAGTGTAAGAGTATGTGATCAGCCTGCCTGAGTAATATGCTGCTCTGAGGCGGAGTAACCAGCCCATCGAGCATAGTGTAAGAGTATGTGATCAGCCTGCCCGAGTAATATGCTGCTCCGAGGCGGAGTAACCAGCCCACCGGGTATAGTGTAAGAGTATGTGATCAGCCTGCCCGAGTAATATGCTGCTCCGAGGCGGAGTAACCAGCCCACCGAGCATAGTTTGAGAGTATGTGATCATCCTGCCCGAGTAATATGCTGCTCCGAGGCGAAGTAACCAGCCCACCGAGTAGTGTAAGAGTATGTGATCAGCCTGCCCGAGTAATATGCTGCACCGAGGCGGAGTAACCAGCCCACCGAGCATAGTGTAAGAGTATGTGATCAGCCTGCCCGAGTAATATGCTGCTCCGAGGCGAAGTAACCAGCCCACGAGTAGTGTAAGAGTATGTGATCAGCCTGCCCGAGTAATATGCTGCACCGAGGCGGAGTAACCAGCCCACCGAGCATAGTGTAAGAGTATGTGATCAGCCTGCCCGAGTAATATGCTGCTCCGAGGCGGAGTAACCAGCCCACCGGGTATACTGTGAGTATGTGATCAGCCTGCCGGAGTAATATGCTGCTCCGAGGCAGAGTAACCAGCCCACCGAGCATAGTGTAAGAGTATGTGATCAGCCTGCCTGAGTAATATGCTGCTCCGAGGCGGAGTAACCAGCCCAGCGAGCATAGTGTAAGAGTATGTGACCAGCCTGCCAGAGTAATAGTGTAAGTGTTAGTGATCAGCCTGCCCGAGTAATATGCTGCTCTGAGGCAGAGTAACCAGCCCACTGAGTATATTGTAAGAGTATGTGATCAGCCTGCCCGAGTAATATGCTGCTCCGAGGCGGAGTAACCAGCCCAGCGAGCATAGTGTAAGAGTATGTGACCAGCCTGCCAGAGTAACAGTGTAAGAGTATGTGATCAGCCTGCCCGAGTAATATGCTGCTCCGAGGCAGAGTAACCAGCCCACTGAGTATATTGTAAGAGTATGTGATCAGCCTGCCTGAGTAATATGCTGCACCGAGGCGGAGTAACAAGCCCACCGAGCATAGTGTAAGAGTATGTGATCAGCCTGCCCGAGTAATATGCTGCTCCGAGGCGGAGTAACCAGCCCACTGGATATAGTGTGAGTATGTGATCAGCCTGCCCGAGTAATATGCTGCTCCAAGGCGGAGTAACCAGCCCACCGGGCATAGTGTAAGAGTATGTGATCAGCCTGCCCGAGTAATATGCTGCTCCGAGGCAGAGTAACCAGCCCACCGAGCATAGTGTAAGAGTATGTGATCAGCCTGCCCGAGTAATATGCTGCTCCGAGGCGGAGTAACCAGCCCATCGAGTATAGTGTAAGAGTATGTGATCAGCCTGCCCGAGTAATATGCTGCTCCGAGGCGGAGTAACCAGCCCAGCGAGCATAGTGTAAGAGCATGTGACCAGCCTGCCAGAGTAATAGTGTAAGAGTATGTGATCAGCCTGCCCGAGAAATATGCTGCTCCGAGGCAGAATAACCAGGCTGCCATAGTAATAGTGTAAGAATATGTGATCAGCCTGCCCGAGTAATATGCTGCTCCGAGGCAGAGTAACCAGCCCACTGAGTATATTGTAAGAGTATGTGTTCAGCCTGCCCGAGTAATATGCTGCTCCGAGGCGGAGTACCCAGCCCACCGAGTATAGTGTGAGAATATGTGATCAGCCTGCCCGAGTAATATGCTGCTCCGAGGCAGAGTAACCAGCCCACCGAGCATAGTGTAAGAGTATGTGATCAGCCTGCCTGAGTAATATGCTGCTCCGAGGCGGAGTAACCAGCCCAGCGAGCATAGTGTAAGAGTATGTGATCAGCCTGCCTGAGTAATATGCTGCTCTGAGGCGGAGTAACCAGCCCACCGAGCATAGTGTAAGAGTATGTGATCAGCCTGCCCAAGTAATATGCTGCTCCGAAGCGGAGTAACCAGCCCACCGGATATAGTGTGAGTATGTGATCAGCCTGCCCGAGTAATATGCTGCTCTGAGGCGGAGTAACCAGCCCACCGGGTATAGTGTAAGAGTATGTGATCAGCCTGCCTGAGTAATATGCTGCTCCGAGGCAGAGTAACCAGCCCACCGAGCATAGTGTAAGAGTATGTGATCAGCCTGCCTGAGTAATATGCTGCTCCGAGGCAGAGTAACCAGCCCACCGAGCATAGTGTAAGAGTATGTGATCAGTCTGCCTGAGTAATATGCTGCTCCGAGGCGGAGTAACCAGCCCAGCGAGCATAGTGTAAGAGTATGTGATCAGCCTGCCCGAGTAATATGCTGCTCCGAGGCGGAGTAACCAGCCCACCGAGCATAGTGTAAGAGTATGTGATCAGCCTGCCTGAGTAACATGCTGCTCCGAGGCAGAGTAACCAGCCCACCGAGTATAGTGTAAGAGTATGTGATCAGCCTGCCCGAGTAATATGCTGCTCCGAGGCGGAGTAACCAGCCCAGCGAGCATAGTGTAAGAGTATGTGATCAGCCTGCCCGAGTAATATGCTGCTCTGAGGCGGAGTAACCAGCCCACCGAGCATAGTGTAAGAGTATGTGACCAGCCTGCCAGAGTAATAGTGTAAGAGTATGTGATCAGCCTGCCCGAGTAATATGGTGCTCCGAGGCGGAGTAACCAGCCCATCGAGTATAGTGTAAGAGTATGTGATCAGCCTGCCCGAGTAATATGCTGCTCCGAGGCAGAGTAACCAGCCCAGCGAGCATAGTGTAAGAGTATGTGACCAGCCTGCCAGAGTAATAGTGTAAGAGTATGTGATCAGCCTGCCCGAGTAATATGCTGCTCCGAGGCAGAGTAACCAGGCTGCCAGAGTAATAGTGTAAGAATATGTGATCAGCCTGCCTGAGTAATATGCTGCTACGAGGCAGAGTAACCAGCCCACTGAGTATATTGTAAGAGTATGTGATCAGCCTGCCCGAGTAATATGCTGCTCCGAGGCGGAGTAACCAGCCCACCGGATATAGTGTGAGTATGTGATCAGCCTGCCCGAGTAATATGCTGCTCCAAGGCGGAGTAACCAGCCCACCGGGTATACCGTGAGTATGTGATCAGTCTGCCTGAGTAATATGCTGCTCCGAGGCAGAGTAACCAGCCCACCGAGCATAGTGTAAGAGTATGTGATCAGCCTGCCTGAGTAATATGCTGCTCTGAGGCGGAGTAACCAGCCCACCGAGCATAGTGTAAGAGTATGTGATCAGCCTGCCCGAGTAATATGCTGCTCCGAGGCGGAGTAACCAGCCCACCGGATATAGTGTGAGTATGTGATCAGCCTGCCCGAGTAATATGCTGCTCTGAGGCGGAGTAACCAGCCCACCGGGTATAGTGTAAGAGTATGTGATCAGCCTGCCTGAGTAATATGCTGCTCCGAGGCAGAGTAACAAGCCCACCGAGCATAGTGTAAGAGTATGTGATCAGCCTGCCTGAGTAATATGCTGCTCCGAGGCGGAGTAACCAGCCCAGCGAGCATAGTGTAAGAGTATGTGATCAGCCTGCCCGAGTAATATGCTGCTCCGAGGCGGAGTAACCAGCCCACCGAGCATAGTGTAAGAGTATGTGATCAGCCTGCCTGAGTAATATGCTGCTCCGAGGCAGAGTAACCAGCCCACCGAGTATAGTGTAAGAGTATGTGATCAGCCTGCCCGAGTAATATGCTGCTCCGAGGCGGAGTAACCAGCCCAGCGAGCATAGTGTAAGAGTATGTGATCAGCCTGCCCGAGTAATATGCTGCTCCGAGGCAGAGTAACCAGCCCAGCGAGCATAGTGTAAGAGTATGTTATCAGCCTGCCTGAGTAATATGTTGCTCCGAGGCGGAGTAACCAGCCCACCGGGTATAGTGTAAGAGTATGTGATCAGTCTGCCGGAGTAATATGCTGTTCCGAGGCGGAGTACCCAGCCTGCCAGAGTAATAGTGTGAGTATGTTATCAGCCTGCCTGAGTAATATGCTGCTCCGAGGCGGAGTAACCAGCCCACCGAGCATAGTGTAAGAGTATGTGATCAGTCTGCCGGAGTAATATGCTGCTCTGAGGCGGAGTAACCAGCCCACCGGGTATAGTGTAAGAGTATGTGATCAGTCTGCCGGAGTAATATGCTGCTCCGAGGCGGAGTACCCAGCCTGCCAGAGTAATAGTGTGAGTATGTTATCAGCCTGCCTGAGTAATATGTTGCTCCGAGGCGGAGTAACCAGCCCACCGGGTATAGTGTAAGAGTATGTGATCAGTCTGCCGGAGTAATATGCTGCTCCGAGGCGGAGTACCCAGCCTGCCAGAGTAATAGTGTGAGTATGTTATCAGCCTGCCTGAGTAATATGCTGCTCCGAGGCGGAGTAACCAGCCCACCGAGCATAGTGTAAGAGTATGTGATCAGTCTGCCGGAGTAATATGCTGCTCTGAGTCGGAGTAACCAGCCCACCGGGTATAGTGTAAGAGTATGTGATCAGTCTGCCGGAGTAATATGCTGCTCCGAGGCGGAGTAACCAGCCTGCCAGAGTAATAGTGTGAGTATGTGATCAGCCTGCCCGAGTAATATGCTGCTCCGAGGCGGAGTAACCAGCCCACCGGGTATAGTGTAAGAGTATGTGATCAGCCTGCCCGAGTAATATGCTGCTCCGAGGCGGAGTAACCAGCCCACCGGATATAGTGTGAGTATGTGATCAGCCTGCCCGAGTAATATGCTGCTCCAAGGCGGAGTAACCAGCCCACCGGGTATACTGTGAGTATGTGATCAGCCTGCCGGAGTAATATGCTGCTCCGAGGCAGAGTAACCAGCCCATCGAGCATAGTGTAAGAGTATGTGATCAGCCTGCCTGAGTAATATGCTGCTCCGAGGCGGAGTAACCAGCCCAGCGAGCATAGTGTAAGAGTATGTGATCAGCCTGCCTGAGTAATATGCTGCTCTGAGGCGGAGTAACCAGCCCACCGAGCATAGTGTAAGAGTATGTGATCAGCCTGCCCGAGTAATATGCTGCTCCGAAGCGGAGTAACCAGCCCACCGGATATAGTGTGAGTATGTGATCAGCCTGCCCGAGTAATATGCTGCTCTGAGGCGGAGTAACCACCCCACCGGGTATAGTGTAAGAGTATGTGATCAGCCTGCCTGAGTAATATGCTGCTCCGAGGCAGAGTAACCAGCCCACCGAGCATAGTGTAAGAGTATGTGATCAGCCTGCCTGAGTAATATGCTGCTCCGAGGCGGAGTAACCAGCCCAGCGAGCATAGTGTAAGAGTATGTGATCAGCCTGCCCGAGTAATATGCTGCTCCGAGGCGGAGTAACCACCCCACCGGGTATAGTGTAAGAGTATGTGATCAGCCTGCCCGAGTAATATGCTGCTCCGAGGCGGAGTAACCAGCCCACCGAGCATAGTGTAAGAGTATGTGATCAGCCTGCCCGAGTAATATGCTGCTCCGAGGCGGAGTAACCAGCCCAGCGAGCATAGTGTAAGAGTATGTGATCAGCCTGCCCGAGTAATATGCTGCTCCGAGGCAGAGTAACCAGCCCACCGAGCATAGTGTAAGAGTATGTGATCAGCCTGCCCGAGTAATATGCTGCTCCGAGGCAGAGTAACCAGCCCACCGAGCATAGTGTAAGTATGTGATCAGCCTGCCTGAGTAATATGCTGCTCTGAGGCGGAGTAACCAGCCCACCGGGTATAGTGTAAGAGTATGTGATCAGTCTGCCGGAGTAATATGCTGCTCCGAGGCGGAGTACCCAGCCTGCCAGAGTAATAGTGTGAGTATGTTATCAGCCTGCCTGAGTAATATGTTGCTCCGAGGCGGAGTAACCAGCCCACCGGGTATAGTGTAAGAGTATGTGATCAGTCTGCCGGAGTAATATGCTGCTCCGAGGCGGAGTACCCAGCCTGCCAGAGTAATAGTGTGAGTATGTTATCAGCCTGCCTGAGTAATATGCTGCTCCGAGGCGGAGTAACCAGCCCACCGAGCATAGTGTAAGAGTATGTGATCAGTCTGCCGGAGCAATATGCTGCTCTGAGGCGGAGTAACCAGCCCACCGGGTATAGTGTAAGAGTATGTGATCAGTCTGCCGGAGTAATATGCTGCTCCGAGGCGGAGTACCCAGCCTGCCAGAGTAATAGTGTGAGTATGTTATCAGCCTGCCTGAGTAATATGTTGCTCCGAGGCGGAGTAACCAGCCCACCGGGTATAGTGTAAGAGTATGTGATCAGTCTGCCGGAGTAATATGCTGCTCCGAGGCGGAGTACCCAGCCTGGCAGAGTAATAGTGTGAGTATGTTATCAGCCTGCCTGAGTAATATGCTGCTCCGAGGCGGAGTAACCAGCCCACCGAGCATAGTGTAAGAGTATGTGATCAGTCTGCCGGAGTAATATGCTGCTCTGAGGCGGAGTAACCAGCCCACCGGGTATAGTGTAAGAGTATGTGATCAGTCTGCCGGAGTAATATGCTGCTCCGAGGCGGAGTACCCAGCCTGCCAGAGTAATAGTGTGAGTATGTTATCAGCCTGCCTGAGTAATATGCTGCTCCGAGGCGGAGTAACCAGCCTGCCAGAGTAATAGTGTGAGTATGTGATCAGCCTGCCCGAGTAATATGCTGCTCCGAGGCGGAGTAACCAGCCCACCGGGTATAGTGTAAGAGTATGTGATCAGCCTGCCCGAGTAATATGCTGCTCCGAGGCGGAGTACCCAGCCTGCCAGAGTAATAGTAATATATATCTATATATAGAAGAGAAGCGCCAGCTCCGGTGCATAATACTGTAAAATCAGGAAACTTTATTCAAACATGGAGTAGTCATCGGGACCTGTACTCACATGGTGGGTAAAAAACACAATCGCTTGAGGCAATCTGTAACTGCAGGTAGACGGCGGTGCGACAGACAGACAGGCGGCGGTGCGACAGACGGACAGACAGACGGCGGTGTGACAGACGGACAGACGGACAGACAGACAGACGGACAGGCGGACAGGCGGACAGACAGGCAGACGGACAGGCGGCGGTGCGACAGACGGACAGACGGACAGACAGACAGACAGACAGACAGACAGACGGACAGGCGGCGGTGCGACAGACAGACAGACGGACAGACAGACAGACAGACAGACGGACGGACAGGCGGCGGTGCGACAGACAGACAGGCGGCGGTGCGACAGACGGACAGACAGACGGCGGTGTGACAGACGGACAGACGGACAGACAGACAGACGGACAGGCGGACAGACAGGCAGACGGACAGGCGGCGGTGCGACAGACGGACAGACGGACAGACAGACAGACAGACAGACAGACAGACGGACAGGCGGCGGTGCGACAGACAGACAGACGGACAGACAGACAGACAGACAGACGGACGGACAGGCGGCGGTGCGACAGACAGACGGACGGACAGGCAGACGGACAGGCGGCGGTGCGACAGACAGACGGACAGACAGACAGACAGAGACGGACAGGCGGCGGTGCGACAGACAGACAGACGGACAGACAGGCAGACGGACAGGCGGCGGTGCGACAGACAGACGGACGGACAGACAGGCAGACGGACAGGCGGCGGTGCGACAGACAGACAGGCGGACAGGCGGCGGTGCGACAGACAGACAGACGGACAGGCGGACAGACAGGCAGACGGACAGGCGGACAGACAGGCAGACGGACAGGCGGCGGTGCGACAGACGGACAGGCAGGCAGACGGACAGGCGGCGGTGCGACAGACAGACAGACGGACAGACAGACAGACGGGCGGCGGTGCGACAGACAGACAGACGGACGGACAGGCGGACAGACAGGCAGACGGACAGGCGGCGGTGCGACAGACAGACAGACGGACAGACAGACGGACAGGCGGCGGTGCGACAGACAGACAGACGGACAGACAGACAGACAGACGGACAGGCGGCGGTGCGACAGACAGACAGACGGACGGACAGACAGGCAGACGGACAGGCGGCGGTGCGACAGACAGACAGGCGGCGGTGCGACCGACAGACAGGCGGACAGGCGGCGGTGCGACAGACAGACGGACAGACAGACAGATGGACAGGCGGACAGACAGGCAGACGGACAGGCGGACAGACAGGCAGACGGACAGGCGGCGGTGCGACAGACGGACAGGCGGACAGACAGGCAGACGGACAGGCGGCGGTGCGACAGACAGACAGACAGGCAGACGGACAGGCGGCGGTGCGACAGACAGACAGACGGACAGACAGACAGACAGGCGGCGGTGCGACAGACAGACAGACGGACAGACAGACAGGCAGACGGACAGGCGGCGGTGCGACAGACAGACAGGCAGACGGACAGGCGGCGGTGCGACAGACAGACAGACGGACAGACAGACAGACAGGCGGCGGTGCGACAGACAGACAGACAGACGGACAGGCGGCGGTGCGGCAGACAGACAGACAGACGGACAGGCGGCGGTGCGGCAGACAGACAGACGGACAGGCGGCGGTGCGACAGACAGACAGACGGACAGGCGGCGGTGCGACAGACAGACGGACAGGCGGCGGTGCGACAGACAGGCAGACGGACAGGCGGCGGTGCGACAGACGGACAGGCGGCGGTGCGACAGACGGACAGGCGGCGGTGCGACAGACAGAGACGGACGGACAGACAGACAGAGACAGACAGACGGACAGGCGGCGGTGCGACAGACAGACAGACGGACAGGCGGCGGTGCGACAGACGGACAGGCGGCGATGCGACAGACAGACGGACAGGCGGACAGACAGGCAGACGGACAGGCGGCGGTGCGACAGACAGACAGGCAGACGGACAGGCGGCGGTGCGACAGACAGACAGACGGACAGGCGGCGGTGCGACAGACAGACAGACGGACAGACAGACAGACGGACAGGCGGCGGTGCGACAGACAGACAGACGGACGGACGGACAGACAGACAGACGGACAGGCGGACAGACAGGCAGACGGACAGGCGGCGGTGCGACAGACAGACAGGCAGACGGACAGGCGGCGGTGCGACAGACAGACAGACGGACAGGCGGCGGTGCGACAGACAGACAGACGGACGGACAGACAGACGGACAGGCGGCGGTGCGACAGACAGACAGACGGACAGACAGACAGACAGGCGGCGGTGCGACAGACAGACAGACGGACAGACAGACAGACAGGCGGCGGTGCGACAGACAGACAGACAGACGGACAGGCGGCGGTGCGACAGACAGACAGGCGGCGGTGCGACAGACAGACAGACGGACAGGCGGCGGTGCGAGAGACGGACAGACGGACAGGCGGCGGTGCGACAGACGGACAGGCGGCGGTGCGACAGACGGACAGACGGCGGTGCGACAGACGGACAGGCGGCGGTGCGACAGACGGACAGACGGCGGTGCGACAGACAGACAGACGGACAGACGGCGGTGCGACAGACGGACAGACGGCGGTGCGACAGACGGACAGGCGGCGGTGCGAGACGGACAGACGGACAGGCGGCGGTGCGACAGACGGACAGGCGGCGGTGCGACAGACGGACAGGCGGCGGTGCGACAGACGGACAGACGGCAGTGCGACAGACGGCGGTGCGACAGACGGACAGGCGGCGGTGCGACAGACGGACAGGCGGCGGTGCGACAGACGGACAGACGGCAGTGCGACAGACGGACAGACGGCGGTGCGACAGACAGACGGACAGACGGCGGTGCGACAGACGGACAGGCGGCGGTGCGACAGACGGACAGGCGGCAGTGCGACAGGCGGCAGTGCGACAGACGGACAGGCGGCGGTGCGACAGACGGACAGACGGCAGTGCGATAGACGGCCAGGCGGCGGTGCGACAGACGGACAGGCGGCGGTGCGACAGACGGACAGACGGCAGTGCGACAGACGGACAGACGGCGGTGCGACAGACGGACAGACGGCGGTGCGACAGACGGACAGACGGCGGTGCGACAGACGGACAGACGGCAGTGCGACAGACGGACAGACGGCGGTGCGACAGACGGCAGTGCGACAGACGGCGGTGCGACAGACGGACAGACGGTGGTGCGACAGACGGCAGTGCGACAGACGGCGGTGCGACAGACGGACAGGCGGCGGTGCGACAGACGGACAGACGGCGGTGCGACGGACGGACAGACGGCGGTGCGACAGATGGACAGACGGTGGTGCGACAGATCGACAGACGGTGGTGCGACAGACGGACAGACGGTGGTGCGACAGACGGACAGACGGCGGTGCGACAGACAGACAGACGGCGGTGCGACAGACGGACAGACGGCAGTGCGACAGACGGACAGACGGCGGTGCGACAGACGGCAGTGCGACAGACGGCGGTGCGACAGACGGACAGGCGGCGGTGCGACAGACGGACAGACGGCGGTGCGACGGACGGACAGACGGCGGTGCGACAGATGGACAGACGGTGGTGCGACAGATGGA
This sequence comes from Ascaphus truei, assembly GCF_040206685.1. Lineage (NCBI taxonomy): Eukaryota > Metazoa > Chordata > Amphibia > Anura > Ascaphidae > Ascaphus > Ascaphus truei. The sequence continues at coordinate 3,126 of NW_027457127.1, read as the reverse complement.
CAGACGGTGGTGCGACAGACGGACAGACGGTGGTGCGACAGACGGACAGACGGCGGTGCGACAGACAGACAGACGGCGGTGCGACAGACAAGACAGGTGGCCAAGGACGTTAGGTCAAATAAACCAGGTGTTAGAGATGGTAAAAAGTCTTTGGTAAGTCTCTCACAGTCACCAAAGTAACCGGAGCCAATCCCAGCGGCACCATAACGCTGCTCCCAGCGGCACCATAACGCTGCTCCCAGCGGCACCATAACGCTGCTCCCAGCGGCACCATAACGCTGCTCCCAGCGGCACCATAACGCTGCTCCCAGCGGCACCATAACGCTGCTCCCAGCGGCTGTGCAGCACCGTGTGCCACTGACACCGACACTACCTCCTCGGTCAGGCTCTAAGCGAAGTATCCGGGCAGCCTGTACTACGATTAGCCAGCTGCAAGCAATGGCGACGGCGCCGCGAGGGATAGACGGTGGAGAGGTAGCCGGGATGTGTAGTATTTCCTGGCGAGTGCGTGTCAGACCTCAGTCCTGGGCAGACCAGTCTGTCGCCCGTGCATCACTGCGTGCTGACGTCACACGCGTTTCGTCACAGTGACTTTCTCCACGATGAATGATTGCACAAGGAGGGATAATATATATATATATATATGTTGTGTGTTATATGGTTGAGTTATGCTGTCTCAAGCGAGGCCATTGGGGTTTTATCAGGGGGAGAATGTAGCCCCAGCCCCCTTGTGTCCCCTTACTTCTGCTGAGCGAGCAGGGACCCCCGCAGCGTGTCAGGGAGCTGCGGGGACAAGCGCGTCGCCGGAGGTTCTCGGCAGCATCTGTGGTGGGGCACCGCCATCTTGTATGCGGTCGATAATGCCAGTGAAGTCGCGCATGCGTAGTATAGCTCCATAAGTCCGGCGACCATGTTGGGGTTGGCGCGAGAGTTCGCACTTGCGCAGGTGTAAGCTCGCGAATCAGCAGCCAATGACAAAGGGCTGTTTACAGAGACTACAGCCCCCACAATGCCTAGGGGCGATCACATGTTGAGCGATAGCCAATAGGGCTAGTCAGGATAGGGGTAAGAGGCATGTGCAGGGGTCTGTGGCTCCTGCACTAGGCCAGAATCACCCCCAAGGCCCCAAGAGAGCTGGATACCAGCTATACTGCCCTCTGCAAAGCATTACTGCGAGGGAAGGGGACGGGCTACGCGCTTGTACAGGAGCGGGGGGGCTACGCGCTTGTACAGGAGCGGAGAGGGGACGGGCTTACACGCTTGTACAGGAGCGGAGGGGGGACGGGCTACGCGCTTGTACAGGAGCGGAGGGGGGACGGGCTACGCGCTTGCACAGGAGCGGGGGGGACGGGCTACACGCTTGTACAGGAACGGAGAGGAGACGGGCTACGCGCTTGCACAGGAGCGGGGGGGACGGGCTACACGCTTGTACAGGAGCGGAGGGGGGACGGGCTACGCGCTTGCACAGGAGCGGAGGGGGGACGGGCTACGCGCTTGCACAGGAGCGGAGGGGGGACGGGCTACGCGCTTGTATAGGAGCGGAGGGGGGACGGGCTACACGCTTTTACAGGAGCGGGGGGACGGGCTACGCGCTTGTACAGGAGCGGGGGGGACGGGCTGCACGCTTGTACAGGAGCGGGGGGGGGGGAGAAGGCTGCACGCTTGTACAGGAGCGGGGGGGAGAGGGCTGCACGCTTATACAGGAGCGGGGGGAGAAGGCTGCACGCTTGTACAGGAGCGGGGGGGAGAAGGCTGCACGCTTGTACAGGAGCGGGGGGGAGAGGGCTGCACGCTTGTACAGGAGCGGGGGGGAGAGGGCTGCACGCTTGTACAGGAGCGGGGGAGGGGAGAAGGCTGCACGCTTGTACAGGAGTGGGGGGAAGGCTGCACGCTTGTACAGGAGCGGGGGGAGACGGGATACGCGCTTGTATAGGAGCGGGGGGGGGGGGGAGAAGGCTGCACGTTTGTACAGGAGCGGGGGGGGAGAGGGCTGCACGTTTGTACAGGAGCGGGGGGGAGACGGGATACGCGCTTGTACAGGAGCGGGGGGGGGGGAGAAGGCTCCACGTTTGTACAGGAGTGGGGGGGAAGGCTGCACGCTTGTACAGGAGCGGGGGGAGAAGGCTGCACGCTTGTACAGGAGCGGGGGGGAGAAGGCTGCACGCTTGTACAGGAGCGGGGGGGAGAGGGCTGCACGCTTGTACAGGAGCGGGGGGAGAGGGCTGCACGCTAGTACAGGAGCGGGGGGGGAGAAGGCTGCACACTTGTACAGGAGCGGGGGGGGGGGAGAAGGCTGCACGCTTGTACAGGAGTGGGGGGGAGAAGGCTGCACGCTTGTACAGGAGCGGGGGGAGATGGGATACGCGCTTGTACAGGAGCGGGGGGGGAGAAGGCTGCACGCTTGTACAGGAGCGGGGGGGAGAAGGCTGCACGCTTGTACAGGAGCGGGGGGGAGAGGGCTGCACGCTTGTACAGGAGCGGGGGGGAGAGGGCTGCACGCTTGTACAGGAGCGGGGGGGAGAGGGTTGCACGCTTGTACAGGAGCGGGGGGGAGAAGGCTGCACGCTTGTACAGGAGCGGGGGGGGAAGACGGGATACGCGCTTGTACAGGAGTGGTGGGGGAGAAGGCTGCACGCTTGTACAGGAGCGGGGGGGGAAGGCTGCAAGCTTGTACAGGAGCGGGGGGGGGAGAAGGCTGCACGCTTGTACAGGAGCGGGGGGGGGGAGAGGGCTGCACGCTTGTACAGGAGTGGGGGGGGAAGGCTGCACGCTTGTACAGGAGCGGGGGGGGGGAAGGCTGCACGCTTGTACAGGAGCGGGGGGGAGAAGGCTGCACGCTTGTACAGGAGCGGGGGGGGAGAAGGCTGCACGCTTGTACAGGAGTGGGAGGGAGAAGGCTGCACGCTTGTACAGGAGCGGGGGGGGGAGACGGGATACGCGCTTGTACAGGAGCGGGGGGGGGGGGAGACGGGATACGCGCTTGTACAGGAGTGGGGGGGGGAGACGGGATACGCGCTTGTACAGGAGTGGGGGGGAGAAGGCTGCACGCTTGTACAGGAGCAGGGGGGGAGACGGGATACGCGCTTGTCCAGGAGTGGGGGGGGGGGGGGGGAGACGGGATACGCG
>NW_027457126.1:105000-176728 GCF_040206685.1 Ascaphus truei | reverse complement strand
GAAGACCTACAGATGGATATAGATCAGGAAGACTGGGCGGAGATCTGGGAACAAGCCAAAAAAACATCAATATGCACGATAACAAAGGAGAATATCTATAAAATTATGTATCAGTGGTACCTGACTCCAGTCAGACTGAGCCAAATCTACCCCGGCACATTAGACCTTTGCTGGCGGGGATGTGGTCAAAAGGGGGACATGGCCCATATTTGGTGGTCATGTCCAGAGATCCAGAAGTACTGGAGTATGATCCAGACACTGGTGGAGGACACAACGGAACTTATTCTCCCGACCGACCCGCTGACCCTGGTGCTGGGCAAACCTATGGAAGATATCCCCCCCCCCCATGTCAAGACTCATCACGGCCATATTAACAGCAGCCAGGTGCTCAATTGCAGCTGCCTGGAAGCATATCAAACCCCCCTCAAGGACTGTCGTGATCAGGAGAATCAACGAGGTAATGTTAATGGAGAAGCTCACGGCCATGCTCCAGAAAAAGATACCCCAATTCCAGAATACCTGGGAGCCCTGGCTAGGGAGATAAAACTAGAAAAGAATAGACTGAGGCTGACCCAAAGCGGGAAAATACTCTTGAGCCAGGGAAATAGACATGGCCTCAACCCCTCCCCCCCCCCCTCCCTACCAGTCCCTCCACCCCCCTCCCCTGTGAGTGCTCCCTTCTCCCCTCTTCCCCCCCCCCTCCCCCTCTTTCTTTTTCACCCCTTTCTTCTTCTGCGGAAAATGAGAAAAAGACATTGGTCATGATGTACAACTATCTTGGGCTCAAGACAGAAATGTATGTAAAATTTGCTTGAAAAAATGACCAATAAAAGAAATTGTTACAAAAAAATGACACACACATTTTTTTTTAAATGCCTGCTTATTTTGAGTTTAAATCATTCGAATTTCAACAAAACCAAAACACAACAATTTGTTAGAACGAAAACACCAGTTCCCAGCCTTAGTTCATACTTGTCTTTCATCATGTCATATTGACAGTTTTAAAATGACATACTTCAGTGAAACTAACCTTGTGACCCATACAACGTACTGTACTGTAATGTACTGTAGCTGTAGTGTGTAATGTACTGTACATCTAGCTGCCCTCTGGTCGGAAGACATTTTTCTCTGCATAGTTCAGATGCAAGGAGCTCTTATCCAATCCACTGGTTATTTTATACTTTTGTTCAATATAAAATCAGTTTCTGGGGATATTGCGGTATCTACACTGGAACAAAAATGAGGAGTGTAATATTTAAACCTTAAGACAGCGGTGCACACTTTATTGGAGGGACGTGGTGGTTACAGAGGCCCGGCGCTGAGAGCGCGAGGCCTCTGTAAATGTACTCACCAGCTTCATGTCCACGCGTCTCCATTGCAACGCGGAGTCAAATGACGCCCGTTACCATGGAGACGTCACGTCAAATGACGCCGCGGGTCACGTGACGACACATGACCCCGAAGAGTCATTTGATGCTAAGTTGAAGGTAAGGGGGGGGGGGCGTGATCGAGCAGAAGAGCAAACAGAGGGGCGCAGCGCAACAAGTTTGCGCACCCCTGCCTTAAGAGGCTACAACAACAAAAATGTGTAGTGTGGTAGTCGTGTAGCCGGGTCAGGGTAGGAGAAGTTAGAATAATTGTGATACTCACCGTGGCCTAAGGTTGGAGAAGTAGAATGGTCATGGTGCATAGCAGGTGTCCAGGAGTAGAGATGATGGAAGTCCAGATGCAAGCCGAAGTCAAGGATGAGAGTAGACGGAGGTCTAGGTACCAGCCGAGGTCAAAGTTACTAAGAGAATAAGAGAGGTTATAGAATTCACTAGGCAAAAGATAAGGCACAGGATGCTTGGGGTAAGCACTAGTCACAAAACGAATATTATGCTCACCCGATTTGGAGCAGGGATCGGTGAGCATATAAAGGGCTGTAAGCCAATCAGCAGGGTTGCGCAAGGCTGCAAGAGATGAGCGTAACCGCCCACTCGGTCGTCATCTGCCCACTCGGTCATCAGGAGCCGGGGTGTGCCACAGGTGCGGAATGGTGAGGAAATCCAGTGTCAGTGGTGGGTGTTAGATGTAACCCTTCGTGTGGCCAAGGTAGCGTGGCGCCTGCACGTAGTTACATCTGTGGGAGGCGCGTCACCCGTGTCATCACGGGATGCGTCACGGGGACGGGCCCTAAGACCGATCCTTGTGGTGTCCCCTTGCTTGATAGTGGTAGTGCGGCGTTGCGTGTAGTTCCTTCTGCGTGAGCCGTGTCACTGGTGTCGTCACGAGACCCGTTGCGGGGGCGGGATCTAAGCCCGATCCTCACCTAGGAACAGTATCATGCGATGGGTCACGTTAAACGGTCGTACAAAGGTTAACTATAAAGACTGCCCCTTTCAATGACCCATACAATACAAATGGTGAGATTTTTCTGCACCAGAGTAATGTGCACTTTGACTTCCCCTCCCAAAGGCAGAGTTTTATTCTTACAAATATGGAGATATCAAAATGAGACAGTGAACCTATCAATGTCAATCAAAGGTAACTGTAGGAGGACGCGCGCAGAGGTATGCAAGGGAGACTTGTTAAAGTGAAATTAAATAAGGCTTTTATTGCGCCTGTTTCCTTAACATCAGAAAATCATTCACATATTCAAATAAGGGGTCAAACAAAGCTTCTGTTTACTTGGGAGTATTTCTAGTGAAACCTATGCAGTCCACAACTCCCTTTTGATAAGCATGTCTCCCAGCCCCAAACATATATCTTGAAATTAGCAGATATACCAAAAGTCTTATAAAGGAAAGTCTTATCTGTTCCTTGTAGTTGGAGGGAAAGTCTTCTCTGTTCCTGGGTTGCTACCTTTTCCTCAGGTTTGTCAGCATTCAGGTTTAGAAGATTCCCCTGCGTCTTGCAAACAGCTCTGCTCTTTCTTCTGGCAGGCTCAATACATCTGTCCCCATGGTCAGTCTCACAAGTTGTGAGACTCAGGCACAATCTCCCTTTCTGTCTCAAAAGACAGGCTTTTTCTAAGAAGCTAATCAGGCAGGTGGTGTTGGATAATTGACTACCAGCAGTTAACCACCACACTGCTGGATTAGAGGCACATTTCCTGAACAGGGATAACTCCCCTGTTACAGTAACCTTATCACTTCCCCCCCCTCCTCTTTCCCCTCCACCTCTCTTAAACCCCCTCTTTCGCTCACTCACTCAATGCCACACACACTATCACTACCATTGAATCCAATGGAAACTGGTATTCTGCATTTTTGGTGGGTAAAATAATGTAACATCTGTATATAAGATTATTAGTGAATTGCTTTTGTTTCCTTAACCACCGATTTCATTGTGGAAAATAATGAGTAGGTTTTGCTCTGAGATACCTCAAAAAAACCACCATTGTGATATTACAGCGATAACATTAGCATAACCCTCAGAAACGATCCATCACAATGTCATGGTTTGAATCCCCAGCACTCAGTCACTTGGGATGATGGCTGTGAAGTTACACTGGTAAAAACATTCTCAGGACTGGATCGGAGAGAGGAAGTAAGCGGGATGTTAGGTTTTCACATCGAGGTAAGAGAGGCTTTCACAAGGACCGCTTTTTATATATGTAGCTGTGTTTCCCCCACCCTCTGGGAGAATTCCCCGGCTACCAGGTGTTCAGTGGTGCCAAGTACCTGTTGGGTCACAGTAGATCTGAGATTCCGTCGATGTTGTTGGAGAAACAGGACCGGCTTTAAGGGTGACAGCTGGTTCTGTCTCACTTTGGTGTCAGCGCGACCATCTACAGCAAGCTCCAGTGCTTCTGGAAGCAGTCCCTGCGGAAGAACTCTCTCCTCCTCCCCCAGACAGACTGCACGCCCGGGCAGAAGTATATTTGATAACTAGAGCACTTTTTATTCTTTCTGCATACAGCATACACTGGATACACAGCCCAATCTATCACTGGTCTCCAGTCTCTGGATGGTCCCTAGACTCAAACCCCCAGCCATGGGCACCGAGGGCAGTCCCAGTCATTCCCCTACTCCCTTGTGGAGCAGAGGGTATGATACTCACTCCCACTTCCCTAAGGTGAGGGGACAGAAGGCGACATCCCTGCTGTGAGACCAGTCTCTCTCAAGGGGCTCTGGTCACATCGGTCTCTTTGGTGCATTCCTGCTCGCATCAGGGGGCCCTGGGTCTCCCACGGTGACATGGGGGATAACAGGACAGGCTTCTGGAGTTCTGCCCAAATTCTTCTTACTGATGCAGCGCCTCCATCTTGTACAGCCCCCAGCTGTATGGGATGAAGTATCTACAAAAGAATTGTTCTCCTCTCCTCCCAATATACTTCACTCTTAGGCAGGAGGTAAAGCGCAGATGTCTTTATTGTTGGTCTTCTCTATTCAGCAGCACGTCTCACACACACAGCAGACAGAAGGTATTCACCCTCAGGATGTCCCTGAACTCACTCCTGGCCAAGGGCACCAAAAGTGGTTCCTGCTCTTCCCCTACCCTCTTTTAGGGTAGGAGGTATGGGATTACCACAGACTCCCCTAGGGGAGGCCTTAAGCCTACAGAGCCCTAGCATCTTATCATGGGTACCCGGTCTCTCTCAAAGGTAGAGACCAACTAACTAAATAGGAAGTGGCAGCACAGTAAATAGTTCCAACAGGCACCACCTCTGTTCTTCTAATTGGACATAGAGCCTGATGACACTGCCTTCACTTACTCACTGCCCTGCCTGACGTGGGAAAAACCCATGATTACACCTGGCAAGCCTGCCCTTACTGCACAGGAGGAGGAAAGACCTATAGCCCAAAACTACCCAGGGCTACACTAGGGTTGCCGGTGTCCGGGATTGAACCGGACAGCCTGGTATTTGGTTACTCTGTCCTGTAAAAAATGAGAGATAATACCGGACATGTATCTGTCCGGTATTACCTCTATAGACTAAGGGCATCACGCAGTAAGCAGCAAAAAAATGCATTAGCCAGTTTAGCAATTAGCCAAGTTTTTGCCGTGTTAAACTGGCTGTATGCTGTAAGGGGCGAATCCCTGGCGAATTAATTAGCCACCACCATTTGATAAAATGGCTAGTAACCGGTGGCGATACGGCTGCCTGGCGAGAAACTGCCGAGAAGCCGTCCCCTGCCATGATGTGTTTGCAGCAGAGAGAGATCCGCTGCTCTCTCGGCGCAAACATCAGCACATTAAAAATTATTTTTAAAACCATTATTATTCATAGTGTACATGTGCAGGGGGTCTCCGGAGCTGAACCGCATTGGTTTCAGGTCAGGGGACCCCCTGCTTCCCGAGATACAGACCCCTTTATGAGGTGCCGGTATCCCTTTAAAAGCCTATGTCATCTCATTTTGAAGCCAGACGCCGAGGAGGAAGGACCTCCGGAGAAGAAAGAAGACCAGGGCATGGCAGCAGACGGGAAGAAGATCCCGGAAGAAGATAGAAGAATACAGATGAAGATGGATTACAACTAGAAGACCCCTGGATTGTCGTGTTTTATTATTTTAATGTTTATTATTTTATGGTTTTTTATTTTATGGGTTCCTGTTCGTGGATTGGTTCGTGAGTAAGCTGATCAACGGGAGTCGGTGAGTGGGTCACGTAATGGTACTGTCGCGGCCGAGTTTATTCTAACATTTACCCGGTCTCGGCCGCGACAGATACCGGGCACGCATCGCATTCTCCCGCGCGCGCGCCGGAGCCTCAGAGGATCGGTCCTCTGATCGGGGCTTCCCCTTCCCCTCTCCGGGTCCGCCGGGTCCCCCGGAACCACCCACCGCCATCCCCCACATTAGAGGAACCCAGGGCTCCCTTGGGGAGCGCTGGGCACACGCGCCATGTGCGCACGCTCCCGATGAAGCGTGACCGCGCATCGATGACGCGCGGCACGCCGAGGGAAAAAAACGAGCAAGCCGGGAAACCTCCCGGCTTGCGGCACTAGCCGAGTGAGGATAAAGTGTGCCGCCTCTGTAAGTTAACTAAAGAAATGTATTTAATGTAAATGTGTTTTTATTTGGTTTTCATGTGTTTATATATACATACAGGGTAAGAAATGATAGTGTTGTAAAAGCTTGATTTGCAGTATTGTAAATGATTGTGGCTATGCTGCTATGCATAGATGTGTGTTAAATGTATTTTATAATTAAAGAAATGTAATTTTTGGGCTTCTATGCTGTACTGTAGGTAATGGTGAGGCTTGCTTAAGTATATTGTAATTGTTGGTGTCCTATTTTGTATGATGCTAACATGTTCTCTGTAACGGTTGCTATAGTTAATTGTGTAATTGGTATGGATGCTATTTTAATTGTTTGGGGATGTAATTAATGTATGTTAATTGATTTATGGTGAGTTTATTGGATTACATAATGTAGTATACTTCTTGTGATGTAATGCTATTTTAGTTGAAATATTGTATTGTTAACATTGATTTGCAGCGTCTACATGTAGCTTACATTTTTTGCAACATGTATACAATGTAAATGCAATGTTTTAAGTGGCATTTGAGGCTTTGGATTGGCATTTGATGCTTTAGATTGAATGATTACATTAGATTTTTTTAGGAAATTGCATTTTAATTCATTGAGGATGTTATGGATAAGTGGTGTTGCCATTGCAGGATGGCTTAACCCCTTAATTACCTTTGAGGTTAGTACCCGATAAGGTGATTAAGGGGTTCATTGATATGTGAATGTCATTGAAATGTATTGGCTATTTATTATTTTGGCAACGGAACACAATGATGATGCTGGCGACGGGGCCTTCTTATTGATGAGGTTAGTAGAATTTTCTTTATTTTACTATGGTATTTAATGTGTTTAATAATGGCCAAATAATGTATTATCCCTATGTGGATAATAGTTATTTGGCACATTATTGTACTGTATGTGCTGGGGGGAGGGGGTATTGGCCCCAAGGGTATGTGGTAGGACTCCCTTGTGGGTAGTGGGTGAGGGTGGTTAGGCCTCAGGGGGTGGGGAGGTAGTTGGGGAGGGTATGTGGGTGATGGTGGGTTAACCCCTTAATGACTGTAGCGGTTAATAACCGCTATGGTGATTATGGGGTTAGGGGACATTACATTGGATGTTTTTATTCTTGTGTCTGTTTTGCAGAAGCGGATGGGGCATGGGCAGGATGAAGATGAGGATGGCCTTCATTGTGGCAGCCGGACATGGGTGAGTGCTATATGTATTTAATGTCTTTATTGTTCTGTATGTATTTTAAATGGACACATGCACTATTATCCATTTGTGGATAATAGTCATTGTGCCCATTACTATACTGTATGTTAGGGGGGTATAGTTGTTGTTGGGGTCATATATATATATATATATACAGCTAAACCCCGTTATAACGCAGTCCTCGGGGTCCAACCCGAGACCACCGCGTTACTAACTGGGTCGCGCTAATTTAAAAAAAAAAAAAATGGCCGTCGCATCAGTGCATATTTACCCCGCGGTCCTGGCTTCCCCCTGTCACCGCGTGACAGGAGATGGGAGGGGGTATTCCCCTCCGGCTTCAGCTTCCCCTGTCACCGCGGGACAGGAGATGGGAGGGGGGATTCCCCTCCAGCTTCAGCTTCCCCTGTCACCGCGGGACAGGAGATGGGAGGGGGGATTCCCCTCCGGTTCCGGCTTCCCCTGTCACCGCGGGACAGGAGATGGGAGGGGTGATGCCCCTCCGGTTCCGGCTTCCCCTGTCACCGCGGGACAGGAGATGGGAGGGGGGATGCCCCTCCGGTTCTGGCTTCCCCTGTCACCGCGGGACAGGAGATGGGAGGGGGGATGCCCCTCCGGCTTCCGCTTCCCCTGTCACCGCGTGACAGGAGATGGGAGGGGGGATTCCCCTCCAGTCCGGCTCCCCCCCGCCGCAGCACAGGGCCCTCGCACCGCAATACAGGGCCCCCTGGCCCTGCTGTAGCGCAGGGTCGTCCTGCCCCCCCCCCCCATGCCCCCCGCGCTGCACCGGGCCATCCCACCAGCCCCCGAAGTATCGGGGGCCCCCGCAGCCATCATCCCCCTCCACCGCAGCACCACCCCCACCGGCACGCCCCCCCCCTGCAGCCACATGCCTCACCAATCATCCCCAAGGTAAGGCTGATTTATGTATATGTGTAGTGTGTGTGTGTGTGTGTGTGTGTGTGTGTAGTGTGTGTCAGTGTGAGCAGTGTGTGCGCAGTGTGCAGTGTGTGCAGTGTGAGCAATGAGCAGTGTGTCAGTGTGTGCAGTGTGAGCAATGAGCAGTGTGTCAGTGTGTGCAGTGTGAGCAATGAGCAGTGTGTCAGTGTGTGCAGTGTGAGCAATGAGCAGTGTGTCAGTGTGTGCAGTGTGAGCAATGAGCAGTGTGTGTGCAGTGTGCAGTGTGTGTCAGTGTGAGCAGTGTGTGTGCAGTGTGCAGTGTGTGTCAGTGTGAGCAGTGTGTGTGCAGTGTGCAGTGTGTGTCAGTGTGAGCAGTGTGTGCAGTGTGACCAATGAGCAGTGTGTCAGTGTGTGCAGTGTGAGCAATGAGCAGTGTGTGTGCAGTGTGCAGTGTGTGTCAGTGTGAGCAGTGTGTGTGCAGTGTGAGCAATGAGCAGTGTGTCAGTGTGTGCAGTGTGAGCAATGAGCAGTGTGTGTGCAGTGTGCAGTGTGCAGTGTGTGTCAGTGTGAGCAGTGTGTGTGCAGTGTGAGCAATGAGCAGTGTGTCAGTGTGTGCAGTGTGAGCAATGAGCAGTGTGTGTGCAGTGTGCAGTGTGTGTCAGTGTGAGCAGTGTGTGTGCAGTGTGAGCAATGAGCAGTGTGTCAGTGTGTGCAGTGTGAGCAATGAGCAGTGTGTGTGCAGTGTGTGTGCAGTGTGTGTGCAGTGTGTCAGTGTGTGCAATGAGCAGTGTGTGTGCAGTGTGTGTGCAGTGTGAGCAATGAGCAGTGTGTGTGCAGTGAGTGTGTGCAGTGTGTGCAGTGTGTGCAGTGTGCAAAACAAAAAAATTAAAATAAATTTAAAAAAAAAAAAAATATATATATTTTTTTTTTTAAACGGGAGCCACGGGAAAACCGCTTTATAACCGAATCGCGGTATAGCGAGGCGCGTTATAACGGGGTTTAGCTGTATATATATATATATATATATTTCTTTAGTTAGTGTGGGGCTGTTGTGTGTGTTTTCTTTTTATTGTGGGTAGCGGGGGTGGGTGAAGGGGGTATTAGCCCCAACGCTGGTTTGTTTAGGGCTTGCGGGTGGGTAGCGGGAGGCCTTAACCCCTTCATGACCGTGGCGGTATTAACTGCTACGGTCGTGAAGGGGTTAAGTGCACCCGCAACCCCCCCGCAAGCCCTAAACAAACAACAAGGGCCAAATACTCCCTTCACCCACCCCCGCTACCCACAATAAACCTGGCACGGCTGTTTAACCCCTTCATTGCCTTAGCGGTTAGCCGGTAAGGTAATGAAGTGGGCTTTAAATGCATTTTTCCTGCCTCGGATGCATGCCGGGGGGGTCCGGTGCTGGTATTAATGGTATCAGCTCAGGAGACCCCCGGCATCAATCCCAGGCAGGAAAAAGGCCGGAAATTATTCTAAGTGCCGATCCGCCACTCATCAGCAGCCTCTCACCAGCAACTTGCCATCTTTTTCTTGCGTGGCTGATTCGCCAGAAAAACGCCATTCTAGAGTGGCGAATAGCTCCGCTTAGCTACTCGCCACTACTAGAATACAGCGTGGCGGAAAATGTTTCATTTTTAGGCGGAAAGTGCCTTCTCGCCTCACCACTGGTGGGAAAAAAAAAAAGCGCCAACCAAACTGGCGTTTTTTTTTATTCTCGCCACTTTCTCGCCCCTTACTGACTAGGGATAGGCATTTTTGGCGGGAAAGTGGCGAGAAGTGCCTTTCCGCTGCTTACTGCATGAACCCCTAAGTAACCAATCTGGGATTGAGAAGGGATAGAGCAGGGCTGCTGCTGCTAGGGGGCTAGGCAGCTTCCTCCATCCTGATTGGCTGCTGCTGTGTAATGCAGCCAATAAGGAGGAGGTGTGAGGAGCCTGGGGGTGGGGCCAAAGAACAGAGGAAAAGCTGGAGCAGAGAGAGAGGTGGGTGTCGTGTGTGTGTACTGTTTTGTGTGTTTCCTAGTCTCTTAGCACAGGCTTGAAGTATTATATTACATTCATTATTCTATTGAAGCCTTTAATATATAGCTATATACATTAATGGCGCTATATAAATAAAGACATACAATACAATACAATACAATATTCTCAAAGGATACAGGAGACACAGTTTGTGTGCAGTGCCTGAATAATAAGATTATAAATATGAGTACACACAAATAAAATAGTGATCACTGCCTTATGTCTCCTGTACTCCAGGCAGACCAAATAAAGGTATGTACTGTATGTAATGAAAGTTCTGCCCCTTCTTCCTCGTCTTCTTGTTCATTATGAATGTATTAGGCACAGGGATGTTGTAATAACTGGGGGAGAAGAAATACTTTTTCTTAGACATTTTTTTTTTTAAAGTAACAGTATTTTCCACCCCCACCCCACCACCCCCAATCGCAGATCGGGGCCATTACTGGGTGTTTGTGGTGCATACCTGCTGGTAACAAGAGGGCTGAGTCGTCCGCAGTAACCTTGGGACACAGGAACAGGCTTCTGGGGTCCACACTGTCGTAGGCTCCAGGGATATGGAGGCGATCTCCCACGGTAGAACTGTAACTCTCCCCCCAATTAGATCACACAACAGGCAGGAGGTATATTGCAAAACAAGAACGGGTTTATTACTACTCTTAGTGCAGTAATACAGGTACTCAACTGTCACCTGCCGGATCACAGTCTCTTCTCTCAGGTATCACCAGAGATAGTCCCTGGACAGTCACTATGGGCCTAGGGCACCCGCAGCCATGTCACACACACTCTCCCACCCACCCCATGTTACATACACTCACCACACTGTGATGCAAGAAGGTGGTGCTGCAGGAGCTGTGTAGCAAAGCGCCACCTAATGGCCAAAAGAGAAATTGCAGCTAGAGACTGCTTTTTTCTCTGCTCCTGGCAAAATCGCTGCCGCTGCCTGCGCCCCCCCTAAACAATCTTGCGCCCCCCAGTTTGCGCACTGCTGATCTACATGATTCCCTTTTACACTACCGACCAACTTTATTCTTACTTGGCTAGCTACGCGAATTTTGGAGTATCCCGGTTATCTGCGGTTTTGTGTCGTTTTCTCCCGGGGTATATAGCGTTATATCACGCCCGTGATTTAAGCATTTTATTCCCGCTGGCTGCAATACTGCAATGCCGTGTAAAAACGCATGGGGGCGTTTGCGAGCTGTTGTCTTTGAAGCCGAGAAATTCAGGAATTGTAATGCAGTATATACTGTATATATACAGTATATACTATATAACAACAACCCCTATAACCCCTAACATACACATACAGTACTGTATATGCACATCAATGATACTATAGGCCGTCCCCTGGCGAGATGTGTTTGCAGCAGAGAAAGAACCGCTGCTCTCTCTGCGCAAACATCGGCACATTAAAAATTATTTAAAATACATTTTTATTCATAGTGTAGATGTGCAGGGGGTCTCTGGAGCTGAACCGTGTTGGTTTCAGGTCCGGGGACACCCTGCTTCCTGAGATACAGGCCCCTTTATGAGGTGCCGGTATCCCTCTGCATTTAAAGGTCCCGATCACGTGACCGCGGCCTCTAAACCAAGCAGAGGGATACCGGCACCCCCTAAAGGGGCCTGTATCTCGGGAAGCAGGGGGTCCCCGGACCTAAAACAAAAACGTTTCTGCTCCAGAGACCCTCTGCACATCTACAGTATGAATAAAACACACACATCAATAAAGAATCGTTCTTTACTTTTGCGGCTATGTGCTATGGTAATGAAGCAGCATTTCTGTATTTTTAATAATATTGTACAGTGAGCAGGGGGTTCCCTGAGCCAGAAATTAATGCTCAGGGGACCCCCTGCTCCTGCACAATATTATTAAAAATACAGAAATGCTGCTTCATTAACATTGCTGATAGCCGATAAGGCAATGAAGGGTTAAGGCAGAATAAACAATAAATACATTAAATACATATTTTTAATGTGTGTGTTAAACCTCCCTGCCTTGACTGTAACCTGTGTAAGACCCCCTCCCCCTATTGTGTGTGTTAAACTTCCCTGCCTTGACTAATCTATGTAAAAAACCCTCTCCCTATTGTGTGTGTTAAACTTCCCTGCCTTGACTGTAATCTATGTAAAAAACCCTCCCCCTATTGTGTCTGCTAAACTTCCCTGCTTTGACTAATCTGTGTAAGCCCCCCTCCCCCTATTGAGTCGGTTAAATCTCCCTGCCTGTGTTTCTGAGTGCAGTGTACTGTATGTAAATGTGGGGAGGGGGATCCTGTGTAAATAACCACACCCACACCCACTACCCACTACAAAAAAAATTCACACACAGCAGCAGCACAATAAATAAATAAATCTAAATAAATAAATAAAAATATGAAGATAAACAAATATATATATATACAGCTAAACCCCGTTATAACGCGCCTCGCTATACCGCGAATTGGTTATAACGCGGTTTTCCCATGGCTCCCGTTTTTAAAAATTTTTTTTATTTTTTTTTGCACACTGCACACACTTACTGCACACACACTGCTCATTGCTCACACTGCACACTCACAGCACACTGCACACACACTGCACACTGCACACTGCACACTGCACACACACTGCACACACTGACACACTGCACACACTGCACACTGCACACACACTGCTCATTGCTCACACTGCACACACACTGCTCATTGCTCACACTGCACACACTGACACACTGCTCATTGCTCACACTGCACACACACTGCTCACACTGACACACACTGCTCATTGCTCACACTGCACACACTGACACACTGCTCATTGCTCACACTGCACACACACTGCTCACACTGACACACACTGACACACACTGACACACACTGACACACACTGCACACTGCACACACACTGCTCAT
Organism: Ascaphus truei; assembly: GCF_040206685.1. Taxonomy (NCBI): domain Eukaryota; kingdom Metazoa; phylum Chordata; class Amphibia; order Anura; family Ascaphidae; genus Ascaphus; species Ascaphus truei. The sequence continues at coordinate 163,753 of NW_027457126.1, read as the reverse complement.
TGCTCACACTGCACACACTGACACACTGCTCATTGCTCACACTGCACACACTGACACACTGCTCATTGCTCACACTGCACACACTGCACACACTGTACACACTGCACACACACTGCTCACACTGACACACACCACACACACACACACACACACACACATACACACATACACACACACTACACATATACATAAATCAGCCTTACCTTGGGGATGATTGGTGAGGCATGTGGCTGCAGGGGGGGGGGCGTGCTGGTGGGGGTGGTGCTGCGGTGGAGGGGGATGATGGCTGCGGGGGCCCCCGATGCTGCGGGGGCTGGTGGGATGGCCCGGTACAGCGCGGGGGGGCATGGGTGCGGGGGCAGGACGACCCTGCGCTACAGCAGGGCCAGGGGGCCCTGTATTGCGGCGCGAGGGCCCTGTGCTGCGGCGGGGGGGAGCCGGACCGGAGGGGAATCCCCCCTCCCATCTCCTGTCACGCGGTGACAGGGGAAGCGGAAGCCGGAGGGGCATCCCCCCTCCCATCTCCTGTCCCGCGGTGACAGGGGAAGCTGAAGCCTGAGGGGAATCCCCCCTCCCATCTCCTGTCACGCGGTGACAGGGGGAAGCCGGGACCGCGGGGTAAATATGCACTGATGCGGCGGCCATTTTTTTTTTTTAAATTAGCGCGACCCCGTTAGTAACGCGGTGGTCTCGGGGTGGATCCCGAGGACCGCGTTATAACGGGGTTTAGCTGTGTATATATATATATATATATATATATATTTGTTTATCAACAATCCCTATACATACATATATATATATATATATATATATATATATATATATATATATATATATACACACTGTATATATACAGTATATACACACACATGATGAACCATACTGTCCTACAAATAACACTTCTCCATACAGACACACTACATTACAATGAATTTCCTTTAATAATCCTAACTGATCTTACAATCTAAATCATCAAATGACAAAGAAAAACCTCACATTCCAATCCATACATTGCATTTACATTGTATTTATGATGCATAAAATCTATGCACCATATACATTCTGCAAATGAATGTGAACATATCATTGCAAGCAAAATACAGATAACTCCAAACAAGTCAACTATTTTAACCAATCAAGTAAACAAAAATCAATATATAAGTACCAACTAGAAAACACAATTTAAAACAAAAGCTAACCCTTACAATACCAAGGATTACATCTATCTAATTGTAAAAAACATTATACTGTACACACATTGAAGCATTGCAATAAACAACATACAGTACAGTGCATCCCCTGTATCTCCCTGCCTTGAGTGTAATCTGTTTAAAGCCCCCTCCCCACTAATGTTTCTGTTAAATCTCTCTGCCTTGAGTGTAATCTGTTTAAAGCCCCCTCCCCCTAATGTTTCTGTTAAATCTCCCTGCCTGTATTGCTGTGAGTGCAGTGTATGTAAATGTGGGGAGGGGGGGGGGACCCGATGTGCATACTGTGAGGTCTAAACACCCTCACCCCCTACCCACATACCGTTACCCCCCCCCCATCCTGGCCATGGCCCCTCCGCTTCTGCAAAACAGACACAAAAATTAAAACATACAAAGTAATGTCCCCTAACCCCTTAATCACCATAGCGGTTATTAACTGCTACAGTCATGAAGGGGTTAACCCACCCTCACCCACCACTCGGGATGCCTACATACCCTCCCACATTAACCCCCCCCCGTGAGGCCTAACCACCCTCACCCAGTACCCACAAGGGAGGCCTACCCACATACCATTGGGGAAACACCCCCCCACCCCCAGTACCCACAATAAAAACAACAGTGACCCACAATAAACATCATTCTATTTATTAAATACATTACCCACCCCCTGTGCCCCCCCATAAATACATGATTTATTATTTTACAAACAGGGTTCATAACGCAGCCCCACGCGAGTCCCCGGTCCCCGGTGGGCTGGCGGGGCACCTGGACAGACCTACAGGGTACCAGCAGCCCTTTTCAAACAGGTTCTGGAGGCCTGCTGGTGGATCCCGCCAGCACCATGGCCCCCAGGTGGTCTCCTTGTGTCACCGTGGGCCACAATTGGGTCCCCACGGTAGCTTCATCCCTGCAGACTACGGGTCGGCGGTGCCCCCACAGAAGTGGGACCACACAGCTTCATCCCCGCATGTGTCACCCATGGAACCACCAGCCTGGTACCCGTGGGATACCCGAGGAAACCACAGGTGGTCTCCAGAGGTCCCACGCAGAACCACGGAACAAACCCTGAATGTAAAAAAAATAAACCTGGCCTATACATTCAATACATACACCCCCCCCCAAAACCTACAGTACAATAATGTGCAAAATAACTATTATCCAGATATGGATAATAGATTAATTGCCCATCATTAAAAACATTAACTAGCATATTCAAATAAATAATGTGCTACTGACCTCATCAATACGAAGTGTCCGTCGCCAGCAACATCCTTGTCTTGTCCACAAAATACATTGCCAAAACAAAGCCAATACATTGCAATTACATTCAGATATCAATTAACCCCTTAAACACCTTATCGGATAATAACCGCAAAGGTAATTAAGGGGTTAAGCCACACTGGCCCAATACCCACCCTTCACCCATGAATTTGTACAGTGGCTTCATCATGCAACTACAGTATATATACAGTATATATACAGTATATATATATATATATATATATATATATATATATATATATATATATATATATATACAGTATATACACACACATGATGAACCAATATACAAATAAATGTAGAAGGGTTATCAAAACCATACTGTCATACAAATAACACTTCTTCATACAGACACACTACATTACAATGAATTTCCTTTAATAATCCTAACTGATCTTACAATCTAAATCATCAAATGACAAAGAAAAACCTCACATTCCAATCAATACATTGCATTTACATAAAATCTATGCACCATATACATTCTGCAAATGAATGTTAACAATATCATTGCAAGCAAAATACAAACACTTCCAAATAAGTCAACTATTTTAACCAATCAAGTAAACAAAAATCAATTAGCAATCATTATTTACATCCCTAAACAATTGACAGTCCATCCCGAACAATGAAACAATTAACTAATTCACGCCTCGAGCAGAACAATTCAGCATGTGAAAAAATATACAAAGAGCCAACCGGAATACAAACTTTAAAACCAAGGCTAGCCCTGACCTCCCTCAAACACACAATACAATATCAACAATGACATCTATCTAATTTTAAAATACTTTAAACACACATTTAAGCATAGCTGCATAGTCAAATTAATTTAAAACACATCAAATCAAGCTTTTAAAACAACATAATTTCTTACCCTGTATGTATATATCTCTCTAGACATATATACATACATACATACATACAGTGGCAAGAAATGATATACTGTACCACAAAAAAAAAAAACATATTTACTGTAGATAAGGTAGGGTGTTAAGTGTAGAATAGCCTCCTATGGCGCTAAGGATGAAGAGTGGAATAGAGTCTTGTGCAGTGATTTCTTCTTACATGGAATACCTCAGAGAAGGGAACAAAGAGATAAACAAAAACACCGCAATAGTGTATTATCTTTGAGTCAACAATGACCGTATGGGACAAGATACAAAGAGCATTTATTGATTAAAACAATTGTAACCTCAATTGACATAAAACATATGTAAAGTTAATAAACAGTTGACTTTTCTCCTGCTATACGAGGAATAGCAGGAGAAAAGTCAACTGTTTATTAACTTTACATATGTTTTATGTCAATTGAGGTTACAATTGTTTTAACCAATAAATGCTCTTTGTATCTTGTCCCATACGGTCATTGTTGACTCAAAAGATACGGTCATTGTTGACTCAAAGATAATACACTATTGCGGTGTTTTTGTTTATCTCTTTGTTCCCTTCTCTGAGGTATTCCATGTAAGAAGAAATCACTGCACAAGACTCTATTCCACTCTTCATCCTTAGTGCCATAGGAGGCTATTCCACACGAATCTTCACATCTGGTTGGAAGATACCAGATCTACCTCTCAGGCAGCTCAAGGACTACCATCATCATTAACTGTATCACAGGTTTTGTTCTACTGTATATATCACTGTTTATAACACTGTATTATTATTTTGTTTACACTAGCGCTTATATTAAACTTATTATTTCACCCCTCAGGGTGTTAAGTGCAACTTAACACCCTACCTTATCTACAGTAAATATCTGGGGGTTTTTCCCCCTCTCTCCACACTGTTTTAGCCATAGATTCCTTTGTATATCAGTATTGCTTGACCTGAAGAAGAGAGGAGAACTCTCAAAAGCATGTCCTATGACATAAATTGTTAGTCCAATAAAAAAGGTATCACCGAATACTGAAGAACTAATTTATTCTGCACTATCGCAACTGGACTAACACGGCTATTTTCTGCTTTATATTTATATATATATATATATATATATATATATATATATATATATATATATATATATATATATATATATATATTATCCCTCTTTTACCACTGTCTCTCTTCCACGCCATTCTCTCCCCACTGTGTGTGTGTATGTGTGTGTATGTGTGTGTGTATGTGTATATATATATATATATATATATATATATATATATATATATATATATATATATATATATATATATATATATATATATATATATATATAAAACATCCCTCTCTCTATTTATTCCACCGCCTATCCCCCCACATATCCGTTCGTTGATGCCCCCCACCCCTCAACCACCCCTGCATACAGGATTAGAAATAACATAAATACAACAAAAGTAGAATTTTCATAACCATTAAAATATTTATTTAAAAGTGCAAATGCAAAATAATGTAAACTTTGTCATTAACATAACGACAGATATAACTTATTCAATTAACACACTATATAGAAATTTAACTTAATAAAGAAACACGAAATGTAAAAATAATTTCACTATTGTGAGGCTACATGTTCCTCAACAGTCTCCTGCATTAGTTGCTGGAATTTCGTGCGAAATCGTATTTTCTCAATTCTATCCAGAGGAGAAAGGTATTGTAGGTAACTTTAAAAAAATTCCATGTCCTCATTATTACCATTTACTAATTGGTCTAGTAGTCCAATTTTTTTCTCTTCTATGGTGACCATGTTGCGCCTCAATTCTTGTTGGTTCCTAGGTTTTTTTGCGGGAGGTGGTACCGGTGCCTGTTCCGTTGACGGTGACGGTGTGGAGGGCGGTGTTGGATCCTCATAATCAGGAACAGGCTCATCCTCGTAATCCACAAAGGATAATTCAATTGTTTCCTCCTGGCTTGCTGGTTCCTCGAGGTTGGACATAGTTGTTGCCACTAACATCTGGTCCCTCAAGAACAGCATGTTGGTGAAGTAAGGCCACGATGACCCACTGTCAATGCTGCTTGGCCCGGGGTCCCCCGAACGCGGCACCTTGACTTTTTTTTAGCTCCCTCCGAAACACATCCCGAAGGTTCTTCCATTTGTTTTTTACAACAATAGCTATAAAAAACACACAACAGAAAGCAAGACATTAATATACAATCACAATAATTTATTAAAAATAAATTAAAAACACACTTGGGCGTGCCCTTGCGGACACGCCTGGGGGCACTTAAAACACACTTGGGCGTGCGCTTGCAGACACGCCTGGGGGCACTAAAAACACACTTGGGCGTGCGCTTGCGGACACGCCTGGGGGCACTAAAAACACACTTGGGCGTGCGCTTGCGGACACGCCTGGGGGCACTAAAAACACACTTGGGCGTGCTCTTGCGGACACGCCTGGGGGCACTAAAAACACACTTGGCCGTGCGCTTGCGGACACGCCTGGGGGCACTAAAAACACACTTGGGCGTGCGCTTGCGGACACGCCTGGGGGCACTAAAAACACACTTTGGGCGTGCTCTTGCGGACACGCCTGGGGGCACTAAAAACACACTTGGGCATGCCCTTGCAGACACACACCTGGGGGCACTAAAAACACCATTGGGCGTGCCATTGCGGACACGCCTGGGGGCACTTAAAATATACATGTACTATCAAAAGAAAAAAACATTTTACATAAATATGACACAATTTTATTAACAAATGAAATACTATCAAATACTAACGTGTTTCATTCATGATCTGTCCTATCTGTTTCCATAACTTATCGTGCAGTAGCCTGTCGTGGTAGGATCCTCACTTCAACCTCATCTATCAGAAGCTCGATCTGGGAGGGATTCATTTTTCTTCAGCTATATCTCTGCAGATTGGAATTGTTCAGTCATTAAATGCAGATTGGAAATGTTCATTTTCTAATTGTTTTAAGTTGTTGTTGAACTCCCCTCAATACCAAAACAGTTTGTTTATATGTGTAGAGATGTTTCATTTCCTCTTAAAGCTTTTCTTTTTTTTACTTTTTTTTTAATAGTGTTACTTGTTCTACAAAGCTCCTTGCTGGTTAATTTTGCCACCTTGTTTCCAAACAAAAAACAGCATTTTTTTTAGTACACAGGTCAAAAGATGTAGAGAAGTGACAAGTGTCACTATAAACACGAGTCACAACTTTCCCTGCCTAGATTGTCACTGATGGACTGATGTACAACTGTCTTTGATCAATGCTGTCTCAATGATAATAGGTTGTTGTTTTAATGACAGAAACACTACTGTTATATCAGTTCTACCCGTCCCTGTTAGATCTGTTCTACCTGTTATAACAAAAAACAACAAATACAGCTCACTAAAGTAATGATATGATTGAATATATGGGTGTGCCAAGAACGCCTAGTATGGCGTCGGGTGCAATTGATGAGCTGATAATTACAATATCACACAACAGTGGGCAAGTTACCTGTTATATCCTGTTAAATCTGTTCTACCTGTTGTCACTGTTATATCATTGAGGTGCCTGAAGCAAACATGTAATGAGAAATCGCATAATGAAGTAATTTTTGTGCAATAATGAGTTTGGCTTTCAAGGCCGGAGGATATTAGCAGTATGACCGTGCACCTGGTCACAGAAAAAGGGGGGGAGGCAATGCATGTCGCAACTGTGCCTTCATATAAACGCACATACACACTGCTACCTGGGGACCCCACACTGGACTCTGTGTTATTGAGGCCCCAATATTCATTCTGGGTGGTTGGTGCTATGCTGTACGTACATACACTCCTTCCGGTCCCCATCTCACCCTGCCCGGTGTCTCCGGTTCCCCTCCTCACCAACCCCCCCTCCCCCCCGTCTCCGGTTCCCCTCCTCACGCCCTTTATATCTGTATAAAAGTGTTATAATTAAGCAAAAAGGAGGAAAATTATCATTTTGCCAAGAGCATAGGCTTAAACCAAGTGAAAAATGCAGCTAGTAATAATGAAGGCTCAGAACAGAGGAAAGATTGAACAATACTAGCGCAAAATTCTCATAAAAAGGATTTTAGTAGAACACACACACACACCTACCTCTGTGCTGCCTCTGTCTGGTCTGGTGGCTCTGTACAATGGCGGACAAGCTGCAGCCCCATTGGATGGGAGCGGTCACGTGACCGCTTCTCCGCTTCCCCGAGCGGCAAATCTCAAACTTGCCTGTCTCGGGGAAGTTTCTCAGCCTCCGCACGCATCAGCGCACATGCGGAGGGAGAAACTATAGCCGTGCTGATAACAGATGCAGGGGCTTTGTCCTGAGCCTTATGAATCTTTGGTAAGATGTAAAGAACCGGGATAATTGGGTAAGGTTGTGTTAAAAATTTCCCAATCTCATCTGTGATCCATAGATTGTTAACACCCATTTGAATCACCGCATCAACCTCTCGTTTGTAGGCGGCTGTAGCGTCTCCATTCAATGATTTATAGTGATGGGTGATGTTCAATTGTCGCAGGACCTCTGTACGGTATTCACTGTAGTTAATGATTACAGTACCGTCGCCCTTGTCAGCAGCACGTATGATTATATCCTTGTTGTCACGGAGGGCCTTGAGTGCCCGTTGTTCATCTCCTGTGAAGGTGGTAAAGCTCCTCTTGTAATTCCTCACTTGCCTCTTGGTGTCCGTTTCCACCAGACTGATAAATGTTGAAATGTTGAAGTTATGTACCTGTGGATCAAAGGTACTTGGTTGATGGAATTGGTGCATGGTCGGTTCCTGGTGATCAACATCCTGTGTTGTGTTGGTGCTATTCCCAAAGAATTCTTTTCAACGTAATCTTCTGTTCAATTTGTATAAGTCAACCTCCCAGTCAAAGGGGTTTAGAGTATGTGTAGGAATAAACGACAAACCTTTGCTCAAGACACTCCTCTCTGTTTCAGACAAAAGGTGTGTGGAGATATTGAAGATCATCTCCTCTGCGATCACCCCCTCTGTGCTCCCCTTGTCTTGGAATCCCTTGGTAGAAATCTTGTTCCCCCCACCACCTCTCCGGGTCGGTCGCCACCGACGTGGTCTGGTAATGGTGGCTTCGGGTGAGGTAGCGTGCCCTGTCCTAAAAAAGGCACCGCCGGCGTGGCTTCTGGACCATCCGAGTGGTTCGTGTCACTGGTATTGTATGTACTCCCAGTGTTAGCTGCCCGTCTGGACTTAGAATAATTCCTCCACATGCCCGCCTTTCCTTGAGGTGTCTCACCAATGCCCAGCAGCCAGTTATAAATGCGGCGTTCCTTGTAGTCTGAGGCTACTTGCTTCAGCTTGTCCCTCTTGTACTTAATCAAGCCTTCCCTATAGGCATCAGTCACTTGTAATTTGTCCACCCAACTGGTGTCCTCATCAGAGGCTAAGGTCTGCTCATGTTTAGTTTCAATGACTGTAATCTCGCTCTTGATCTTAGTGAGCTCCTTGGTAGCTTGCTCTATGACTAGAATCATTAAATCAAATGAGCACTTATTAAGAATACAGACCCACCGTTTACAAAAGTCAGGGTCACTGCGACCAATTGTAGGCTGATTTTTTATTCTGAAGCCCCTGGGTAATTGTTTCTCACGATGGTAACGCCACAAAGTCACTCCATGTAGGTAGTAATCCACCTCTTTCTTTTCTAATTTCAAGAGGTCATTATAAACATCAAGCGCCTTTTCTGGTCCAAAGATATCCTCCACAGGATCCGTGTATCTAATGTTGGAGAACTCAGCTTCACTGTAACTCAAAGTGTCTGATATAGATGAAAATATACCGGCAACATCTGGAAAATTTTCCATGGCACAATGTCTCTGAGAGAAAAAAATGTATATATCAAATGCAGTTATATGCACAAAAACACTGCTGTAGCCAACAAGCAGTGTGTTAAATGGCCGAGTGCTCCGCTCATAGTGATAATAGATAGAGACAGCAGCAGGCACTTCCAAGGCTTCAAAGAGGCAGGTGCTTGTTCAATAGAAATCAATAGTGAACCAGGTGTCCCACCAGGAGACAAGAACAGCACTCAAGATATGATGCAAAAAAATGTATTAGAAACATAAAACACGCACAAATAAGTCCGACGTTTCGGTCCTATATAGGACCTTCCTCAGGGGCGTGCTGGAGAACACTGCCCAAGGAAAACATATATACCCATCACCAACCTGTGTGCGCAATCAAAACCAGCTGTTTATAATTAAAATCGGGAGTGTTGTAGACGCATGGGAGCCCCGTCATCTCTGCGCACCAGCCCGGCCTCACCTCTCTTCTGTTTACATCCGGCTGTCAGATGCCATACACACCGCGCATGTGCGTTCGCGGGCGGAGCCAGTAAGCACACCAGCCTTCTATGGCGTCCCCTGTTGCCATGGCAACATAACCGAAGCTTCTTTAACCATGGGAGTGAAGGCAGAAGCAGACTGCAGCAGAGAGCAGGAGCACAGAACTGTGCGAATACGATGACGTCACCTCACCACCCGTTACAAGCCCTGAAACATACATGAAAGTGCAAAGTTAAAAACACATTGTAGGTTAAAAAGCATATTCCAAATGCATGGTATTACCTAAATAACTCCTGCTAACACAATACTAATTGTATTGCACTTATTGATATTCTAACATCACTATATTAAGTTACCATAAATTACAGTGACTATTGTTAAGCTAGAGGGAAAGGAGAGAAAAAATAAATAAAAAAGCTGTGTGTGCTGTGCACGCGCATAGTAAGTGAAACTTCTTTGACTTTTGTCACAGAAATTGACTTATAACGCACGTGCTCGGCACACATGTGTCAGTCAATGTATGTGTCAGTCAGATAGTATGTATGTGTGTCAGTCAGATAGTATGTATGTGTGTCAGTCAGAGAGTATGTATGTGTGTCAGTCAGAGAGTATGTATGTGTGTCAGTCAGAGAGTATGTATGTGTGTCAGTCAGAGAGTATGTATGTGTGTCAGTCAGAGAGTATGTATTTGTGTCAGTCAGAGAGTATGTATGTGTGTTTGTGTATGTATGTGTGTCAGTCAGAGAGTATGTATGTGTGTCAGTCAGTGTGTGTATGTGTGTCAGTCAGTGTGTGCATGTGTGTCAGTCAGTGTGTGCATGTGTGTCAGTCAGTGTGTGCATGTGTGTCAGTCAGTGTGTCAGTGTGTGCATGTGTGCCAGTCAGTGCGTGCATGTGTGTCAGTCAGTGTGCGTGCGTATGTGTGTCAGTCAGTGTGCGTGCGTATCAGTCAGTGTGTGTCAGTCAGTCAGTCAGTGTGTGTGTGTATGTGTGTCGATTAGTGTGTGTGTCAGTCAGTGTGTGTGTGTATGTGTGTGTGTCAGTCAGTGTGTGTGTATGTGTGTGTCAGTCAGTGTGTGTGTATGTGTGTCAGTCAGTGTGTGTGTGTGTGTGTATGTGTGTCAGTCAGTGTGTGTGTGTGTATGTGTGTCAGTCAGTGTGTGTGTGTGTGTGTGTATGTGTGTCAGTCAGTGTGTGTGTGTGTGTGTGTGTGTGTATGTGTGTCAGTCAGTGTGTGTGTGTGTATGTGTGTCAGTCAGTGTGTGTGTATGTGTTTCAGTCAGTGTGTGTGTATGTGTGTCAGTCAGTGTGTGTGTGTGTGTATGTGTGTCAGTCAGTGTGTGTGTGTGTGTGTATATGTATATGTGTGTGTCTGTCAGTGTATGTGTGTCTCTCTTTCTGTGTCCTGCCCCCTCTCTCCTGACTCCCCCCACCCCAGGCAGAGCTGCGGACCCGCGGCGGCTCTGACTTAGTCTCTCCTCCCCCCTCACACACCCCCCTCACAGGCAGGCAGAGCTGCGGACCCGCGGCGGCTCTGTCTTAGTCTGTCCTCCCCCCTCACACACCCCCCTCACAGGCAGGCAGAGCTGCAGACCCGCGGTGGCTCTGTCTTGGCCTCTCCTCCCCCCTCACAAACCCCCCTCAAAGGCAGGCAGAGCTGCGGACCCGCGGCGGCTCTGTCTTGGCCTCTCCTCCCCCCTCACACACCCCCCCCACAGGCAGGCAGAGCTGCGGACCCGCGGCGGCTGTCTTGGCCTCTCCTCCCCCCTCACACACCTCCCTCACAGACAGGCAGAGCTGCGGACCCGCGGCGGCTCTGTCTTGGCCTCTCCTCCCCCCTCACACACCCCCCTAACAGGCAGGCAGAGCTGCGGACCCGCGGCGGCTCTGTCTTGGCCTCTCCTCCCCCCTCACACCCCCCCTCACAGGCAGGCAGAGCTGCGGACCCGTGGCGGCTCTGTCTTGGCCTCTCCTCCCCCCTCACAAACCCCCCTCAAAGGCAGGCAGAGCTGCGGACCCGCGGCGGCTCTGTCTTGGCCTCTCCTCCCCCCTCACAAACCCCCCTCACAGGCAGGCAGAGCTGCGGACCCGCGGCGGCTGTCTTGGCCTCTCCTCCCCCCTCACACACCTCCCTCACAGACAGGCAGAGCTGCGGACCCGCGGCGGCTCTGTCTTGGCCTCTCCTCCCCCCTCACACACCCCCCTAACAGGCAGGCAGAGCTGCGGACCCGCGGCGGCTCTGTCTTGGCCTCTCCTCCCCCCTCACACCCCCCCTCACAGGCAGGCAGAGCTGCGGACCCGTGGCGGCTCTGTCTTGGCCTCTCCTCCCCCCTCACAAACCCCCCTCAAAGGCAGGCAGCGCTGCGGACCCGCGGCGGCTCTGTCTTGGCCTCTCCTCCCCCCTCACACCCGCCCTCACAGGCAGGCAGAGCTGCGGACCCGCGGCGGCTGTCTTGGCCTCTCCTCCCCCCTCACACACCTCCCTCACAGGCAGGCAGAGCTGCGGACCCGCGGCGGCTCTGTCTTGGCCTCTCCTCCCCCCTCACACACCTCCCTCACAGACAGGCAGAGCTGCGGACCCGCGGCGGCTCTGTCTTGGCCTCTCCTCCCCCCTCACACACCCCCCTAACAGGCAGGCAGAGCTGCGGACCCGCGGCGGCTCTGTCTTGGCCTCTCCTCCCCCCTCACACCCCCCCTCACAGGCAGGCAGAGCTGCGGACCCGTGGCGGCTCTGTCTTGGCCTCTCCTCCCCCCTCACACACCCCCCTCACAGGCAGGCAGAGCTGCGGACCAGCGGCGGCTCTGTCTTGGCCTCTCCTCCCCCCTCACAGGCAGGCAGAGCTGCGGACCCGCAGCGGCTCTGTCTTGGCCTCTCCTCCCCCCTCACAGGCAGGCAGAGCTGCGGACCCGCAGCGGCTCTGTCTTGGCCTCTCCTCCCCCCTCACAGGCAGGCAGAGCTGCGGACCCGCGGCGGCTCTGTCTTGGCCTCTCCTCCCCCCTCACAGGCAGGCAGAGCTGCGGACCCGCGGCGGCTCTGTCTTGGCCTCTCCTCCCCCCTCACAGGCAGGCAGAGCTGCGGACCCGCGGCGGCTCTGCCTGAGTCTCTCCTCCTCCCCACCCCCGGCGAGACGCGGCCGCACCGGGCCCGGCGTATGTGAGGGGCAGATACCTTAATAAAGCCCCCCCCCCCCTCCGGAAGTACTGCGTGGGCAGAGGCGATAGAGGCAGTGTCGGCGGGGGAAGGGGGGCAGCGCGTCATCGTCAGCGGGAGCTGGCTTCGAGGGGAGCGCTGCAGCGATCCCCTTCTGATGGTGCTGTGGGGAACGCAGCGCACTCAGGGAGCGGGAGCGGGAGGTGGGCGGGAGTGGGAGGCTTGACAGAGAGGGGGGCGTGGTTTGAGCAGAGGGACCCGCTACTCTCCCCCCCCTTCCTCCACGGCTCGGGCTGGAGCTGCTGATTTAAGGTAAGTAAGCAACACACACACACGCAGGCACACACACACACGCAGGCACACACACACGCAGGCACTCATACACACACACACACGCAGGCACACACACACACAGGCACACACACACGCAGGCACTCATACACACACACACACACACAGGCACACACAGACAGACAGAGGCAGGCACTCACGCACTCAGGCACACACATACACACACAGACAGGCACGCACGCACTCAGACACACACAGACAGGCAGTCACGCTGCTGTCACTCCACACTGCTCCCCGCTCCCCGAAGCCTCCCCTCCCCATTGGCTTACAGCCACACCACGTGACGCGTCAACGCTAGGGATCACCATTCTCTTGTATCCCATAGCGTCTGACGCGCCACAGCGTGTAGTGCGCTGTGCAGCCAGGGGGGACCGGGACCGGCTCGGGAGGATTCCCCTGCTGGTGGGGAACTCGCGTGTGGCCGCCCGCGCCACCCAGCGGAGCGGGACCGAGGCCTAATTCATAAATGAGCTTCATTTCCAATTGTAGGAGCAGTTTCCCTTTGTCACCTCCACGAGTGGAGGTATGCGCTTGCAGAATAAGCATACACCGCAAGCCACTAGTTGGCTGAGTAGGCAACCAGGAGTATTTAAATGTCATGGGTGTACCAACTGCCAATATCTCATTCTTGGCAAGCAGTATACACACCCTCACAGCGGTAAAACACGCCAAATCCGGGACTATATGAACTGTGAAAGTAGATTTGTCGTCTACTTTATTCGTTGCCCGTGTGAACTATACTATGTTGGGAAAACGACGCGAATGTTGAAAGAGTGCATCTGTCTCCATAGATCAGCCATTAGGAAGGCCCTGGCTGACAACATAGGATTGGAAGACCACAAATTATAACCGGTTGCGATGCACTTTAAAAATTAAAACATAGTCTCGCAACCTTGCGGTGTATGCCTATTCTGCAAGCGCATACCTCCACTTGTGGCGATGACATATATATTATATATTTATTAATATTTAAAATATTTATATGGTTAATACATGGCGTGGCGGGTGTATTTTGGCCGCTGGCGAGTAGTTGCTGCGGCTCTATGAATTCCCCTGCTCTGCGCCAATTTTTTTTTTTTAATAAATAAATAAATAATCCCCCTCCCTGATTGGGTTAACGCGGGGAAGAGGGCCGGCAGGCTGTGCTGGGTTAGCCCCCTTTCCCCGATCTCCTCTCCCTCCTGATCTCCTCCCCTCTCTGCCCTGGGGTGTCCGCCACCTGGGATGCGGGAGATGGGGGGAGGGTTGTGTTGCGCGGCTGTGCACGTGAGTGGGGTGGCTGTGGTTCCCACTCCCATGCGGCCCTTTCCCGTGTGCTGCCCGCTCCCATGCGCTCCCCTCCCGTGCGGGCCCCCTCCGTGTGCTGCCCCCTCCCGTGTGCTGCCCCCTCCCGTGTGCTGCTTCCTCCGTGTGCTGCTTCCTCCGTGTGCTGCTCCCTCCCGTGTGCTGCCCCCCTCCCATGCGGCCCTCTCCCGTGCGGCCCCCTCCCGTGTGCTGCCCCCTCCCGTGTGCTGCCCGCTCCGTGTGCTGCCCCCTCCAGTGTGCTGCCCCCTCCAGTGTGCTGCCCCCTCCCGTGTGCTGCCCCCTCCCGTGTGCTGCCCCCTCACGTGTGCTGCTTCCTCCCGTGTGCTGCCCCCTCCCATGTGCTTCCCGCTCCCGTGTGCTGCCCTCCTCCCGTTTGGCCCGCTCCAGTGGTTGCACGGGGTGGGAGGCTTCCCCCCGTCCCCCTCCACAACGCAACCAAGAGCCGGGAGCAAGATGGCCGACACTGCTACCGTGAGGGAGGGTGAGGTGCCTGTGTTCCTCCGGAGCTGACACCGGCTAAGGGGAACCCCGAGGAAAGGCATCATCTTCTCCGGAGATACGGGGTGAGTGATGTCATCAGCCCACCAACATTTAAAAGCACCACTCAGTGTGTGTGTGTGTGTGTGTGTGTGTGTGTGTGTGTGTGTGTGTGTGTGTGTGTGTGTGGCTACCCAGTCAGTCAGTCACCTACCCACCCAGTCAGTCACCTAGTCAGTCACCTATTCACCCAGTCAGTCACCTACCCACCCAGTCACCTAGTCAGTCAGTCACCTACCAGCCAGTCACCTACCCACCCAGTCTGTCAGTCACCTACCCACCCAGTCAGTCAGTCACCTTCCCACCCACCCAGTCAGTCACCTACCCACCCACCCAGTCAGGTCAGTCAGTCACCTACCCACCCAGTCAGTCAGTCACCTTCCCACCCACCCACCCAGTCAGTCACCTACCCACCCAGTCAGTCAGTCACCTACACAGTCAGTCAGTCCACCTACCCACCCAGTCAGTCAGTCCCCTACCCACCCAGTCAGTCACCTTCCCACCCACCCAGTCACTCACCTACCCACCCAGTCACTCACCTACCCAACCAGTCAGTCAGTCACCTACTCACCCAGTCAGTCAGTCACCTTCCCACCCATGTCAGTCACCTACCCACCCAGTCAGTCAGTCACCCACCCAGTCAGTCAGTCAGTCAGTCAGTCACCCACCCTGTCAGTCAGTCAGTCAGTCACCCACCCAGTCAGTCAGTCAGTCACCCACCCAGTCAGTCACCTACCCAGTCAGTCAGTCAGTCAGTCACCTACCCAGTCAGTCAGTCACCTACCCACCCAGTCAGTCCAGTCACCCACCCAGTCAGTCAGTCACCCACCCAGTCAGTCACCTACCCAGTCAGTCAGTCACCTACCCAGTCAGTCACCTACCCAGGTCAGTCAGTCTCCCTTTCTCCCCGACTCTCTCCCTCTCCCCCACTCTCTCCCTCTACCCACTCTCTCCCTCTACCCACTCTCTCCTTCTCCCCCACTCTCTCCCTCTCCCCACTCTCTCCCTCTCCCCCACTCTCTCCCTCTCCCCCACTCTCTCTTTCTCCCTCTCCCCCATTCTCTCCCTCTCCCCCACTCTCTCCCTCTCCCCCACTCTCTCCCCTCTCCCCCACTCTCTCCCTCTCCCCCACTCTCTCCCTCTCCCCCACTCTCTCTTTCTCCCTCTCCCCCACTCTCTCCCTCTCCCCCACTCTCTCCCTCTCCCCCCCACTCTCTCCCTCTCCCCCCCCACTCTCTCCCTCTCCCCCCCCACTCCCTCCCTCCCCCCCCACTCTCTTCCCCCCCCCACACTCTCTCTCTCCCAAACACTCTCTCTCTCACCCCACACTCTCTCTCTCACCCCCACACTCTCTCTCTCACCCCCACACTCTCTCTCTCCCCCACACTCTCTCTCTCCCCCCACCACACACTCTCTCTCTCCACCCCACCACACACTCTCTCTCTCCCCCCACCACACACTCTCTCTCCCCCCCACCACACACTCTCTCTCCCCCACACTCTCTCTCTCCCCCACACTCTCTCTCTCCCCCACACTCTCTCTCTCCCCCACACTCTCTCTCTCCCCCACACTCTCTCTCTCCCCCCACCACTCTCTCTCTCCCCCACACTCTCTCTCTCCCCCACACTCTCTCTCTCCCCCACACTCTCTCTCCCCCACACTCTCTCACACTCTGATCTGGATCTCTTATTTACCCTATATATCTTAACTGCCCTATACTACACCGAAATAACCTATACTGCTTTCTTCAGATCTGACTGAAGCTTCACACGGAAGACATCGGAACCCCCCTAACCCAGAAGACAGGTAGGGAACACATCCCCTCCAATGTATAACATTGCGGGAATGAGGGTACCTGGACATTGAGGGACTGCGTATCAGGTAAGATCCCAGGTGGGATTGCTGCTGTAGATATTGTGAAGCGGGGACGTCCAGACACTGGTTAAGGGGTTCAGGAAACTAGTCATTCACACCTGGCTTTTATTTCTAGATCCAACATTTACAAACACACACACACACACGTAACAAGGACTAACTGTAGTATAATGTAATACAATAAAAACATTTGTCAAAAACTAATGTTCTGACTAGGAATTTATTAAATGTATTTTATTTATATATTTTATTTTAAAGCGGGGTTGGGGGCGGGACTAGGGCGGAGTTGGGGACGGGACTAGGTGGCGAGTAGATTTTTTGGTTGGGCGAGTAGATTTTTGGGTGATTTGTCGAACACTATATATATATATATATATATATATATATATATATATATATATATATATATATATATATATATATATATATATATATATACACACACACACACACACACACACACACACATACATGCATACATATACATATCCCCCAAAAATCTACTCGCCGAACCAAAAAAATCTACTCGCCACCTAGTCCCGCCCCCAAGCCGCCCCTAGTCCCGCCCCGCTTAAAAAAATACATAAATAAAATTAATTCCTAGTAAGAACATTCGTTTTTGACATAAGTTTATTTATTGTATTACATTATACTACAATTCGTCCTGGTTACGTGTGTGTATGTGTGTGTTTGTGTGTGTTTATGTCGGATTTAGAAAAAAAAGCCAGATGTGAATGACTAGTTTCCTGAACCCCTTAACCAGTGTCTGGATGCCCCACCTTCCCAATATTTAAAGCAGCAATCCCGCCTGGGATCTTACCTGATCCGCAGTCCCTCAATGTCCAGGTACCCTCATTCCTGCAATGTTATACATTGGAGGGGAGGCGTTCCTTACCTGTCTTCTGGGTTAGGGGGGATTCCGATGTCTCCCGTGTGAAGCTTGAGTTAGATCTGGAAGAAAGCAGTATGTTATTTCGGTGTAGTATAGGGCTGTTAAGATATATAGGGTAAATAAGATATCCAGATCCAGAGTGTGAGACAGACAGAGAGAGTGTGGGTAAGAGACACAGAGAGAGACACACAGAGAGCGGGTGAGAGAGTCAAAGAGAGAGAGAGCCAGATAGAGAGAGAGAGAGAGAGCCAGATAGAGAGAGAGAGAGAGAGTCAGATAGAGAAAGAGAGAGAGAGTCAGATAGAGAGAGAGAGTCAGATAAAGAGAGTCAGAGAGAGAGAGAGTCAGAGAGAGAGAGAGTCAGAGAGAGAGAGAGTCAGAGAGAGAGAGTCAGAGAGAGAGAGTCAGAGAGAGAGAGTCAGAGAGAGAGAGTCAGAGAGAGAGAGAGTCAGAGAGAGAGAGAGTCAGAGAGAGAGAGTCAGAGTGAGAGAGTCAGAGTGAGAGAGTCAGAGTGAGAGAGACAGAGAGAGAGAGGGTCAGAGACAGAGAGAGAGAGGGTCAGAGACAGAGAGGGTCAGAGACAGAGAGAGAGAGGGTCAGAGACAGAGAGAGAGGGTCAGAGACAGAGAGAGAGAGGGTCAGAGACAGAGAGAGAGGGTGAATGGGTGGGGTGACGGGGTGATTGGGTGGGGTGACGGGGCGATTGGGTGGGGTGACGGGGCGATTGGGTGGGGTGGCGGGGTGGGGTGACTGACGAGGTGACATGATTGGGTGATTGGGTGACACTTCTGGTATCCTACACACGCACACTCACTCTCTCTCTCTCTCTCTCTCACACACATACACATACACAGACACACACTCCCATGCACACACACACCCACACCCACCCACACCCAGCATGTCACACACACACACACACACACACACACACACACACACCCAGCATGTCACACACGCACCCAGCATGTCACACACACACCATGTCACACACAGACCCAGCATAGCACACACACAAAGACAGACACAGCATCCGTTGGACACAAGGGAGGGGGAGAGGGGGGCGGGCTGTGGAGATGGTAATGCATGAGACAGGGGGAGTACTTACTTCCTCTATAAACAGCCCTGGAAAGGTTTGAGGACGTCGCTGCTCCTGCTCATATAGAGCAAGCCAGCCAGCCCAGGCGCTCCACACACAGACCCAGCATACCACACATGTCACACACACACACATACCAAGCATGTCACACAGACCCAGCATAGCACACACACACACACACACACAGACACAGACACAGCATCCGTTGGACACAAGGGGGGTAGGGGGGATGGGCTGTGGAGATGGTAATGCATGAGACAGGGGGAGTACTTACTGCACCGACACACTTTATTCGAGCAAATACCAATTTGTACCTGGCAGATACCTGGAATGCGCCGCTCCTCACCTCTGACAAGCCCCGTTGCATTTGCCTTCCCAGCCTGGGTTCATGCCTGGCTGACGGGCGGCTGATCTGTTAAATGATAATGATTAGGATTTAATAGGCTGCAATGCTTCGCGTGTCTACCAGATGGCATAAATTCATGAATTGTAATGCAGTATATATATATATATATATATATATACTGTGCAGTATTGCAGCCAGCGGGAATAAAATGCTTCAATCCCTGCATGGAAAATACCTCAATGCACTCGGGCAGAAAACAGTCACAAACCTCAATACACCCGGGTATACCCGAATTCGTGGGACTAGCCGAGCTTGAATAAATTGTGTCGCCAGTGTACTTCCTCTATAAACAGCCCTGGAAAGGTTTGAGGACGTCGCTGCTCCTGCTCATATAGAGCAAGCCAGCCAGCCCGCCCAGGCGCTCCACACACAGACCCAGCATACCACACATGTCACACACACACTCACATACCCAGCATGTCACACAGACCCAGCATAGCACACACACACACACACACACAGACACAGACACAGCATCCGTTGGACACAAGTGGGGGAGGGGGGGCGGGCTGTGGAGATGGTAATGCATGAGGCAGGGGGAGTACTTACTTCCTCGTATAAACAGCCCTGGAAAGGATGGCGGACGTCACTGCTCCTGCTCATATAGAGCAACCCCCCTCCCCCCAATTAAAAAAAAGTCTTGGCAGCGGGCCAACTCGAGTCAGGTCAATCAGAGAAGGAAATTTTTTTTTTCTCGGCATGAGCAGGGGAACATTGAAGGAGAACCGCATGCGTTGCAGGGGCGGCCATTACAGGTCGCCACCGGGCCAAATTCAATCGCTCCTGGCGAGTGGGCGACCGGTTTTGTCGAGCACTGTATATATATATATATATATATATATATATATATATATATATATATATATAAACTCAAAAAATAAATAGATGATACCGTTCTGTGGCTAACGAAATGCTTTTATTTGTGCGAGCTTTTGAGATACACTGATCTCTTCTTCCGGCGATGTTACAATGAATGAAGCAAGCAAAAGCTATACTATAAACAGTGTCTATTGGAATGTTATCTGTGCTGGTCCTTCCCCCGGTGTGGATGTGTTTTATGGCTGGAGGTGTCAAAAGGTTCCTGAAAGCAAGTGATGAAAGAGTGTGTGGATGTGTATCAGTGTAAATAAAAATGAATGGAGAGCCCACAGTATATACAGTGCTTTACAAAAGGTATGTGTGGAGTGGGAGTGGATATAAATGGTGTGGGTGGGTGTGGAAATGTGAGAGTTAGTAGCCCAACTAAAAGTGTGTGTGGATACTATGTGGTCCCTAAGTATGTGTGAGAGACAGCTGTGTGTGCATACATATAGCACAGTATGTACAGACATGGCCTATAGCGCTCATGGGAAGAGAGTTCACTTGTGTCAGTAATGACTCATAAAATTTCGATCTCTGTTTAGGCCACTGCTAAGTGTCCCAAACAGTTGCATAAATTTGTATTCATGCAACTGTCTCTCTTTCGGTGTTTTAAGATTACCTTTGAGTATGGCAACCCTCAGATCATTCATCTTATGGGCAGAGTCAGAGAAATGTTCGCCAACAAGACTGTCTCTTGTTCCGCGTGTGATGCTGTGGCGGTGCAGGTTCATTTTCTTGTTTAGCCCCTGCCCTGTCTCACCTACAGTATGTAGTAGCAGCTCCCTGGGCATTTCATGCACATGATGAGGTACACGACATTGCTGGAGGAACAGGTGAACCTTCCTCTGATTTTGTATTCCCGATTCCTGTGTGGTATTTGTATTGTGTCCGCTGTGTACAGCATTGCGCAGGTTTTGCATCTTGGGTCCTGGCATGATTTTGTCCCGCATTCAGTTGTACACTGGCGACACACTTTATTCGAGCTCGGCTAGTCCCACGAATTCGGGTATACCCGGGTGTATTGAGGTTTGTGACTGTTTTCTGCCCGAGTGCATTGAGGTATTTTCCAGGCAGGGATTGAAGCATTTTATTCCCGCTGGCTGCAATACTGCACAGTACATATATATATATACTGCATTACAATTCATGAATTTATGCCATCTGGTAGACACGCGAAGCATTGCAGCCTATTAAATCCTAATCATTATCATTTAACAGATCAGCCGCCCGTCAGCCAGGCATGAACCCAGGCTGGGAAGGCAAACGCAACGGGGCTTGTCAGAGGTGAGGAGCGGCGCATTCCAGGTATCTGCCAGGTACATACTGGGTATTTGCTCGAATAAAGTGTGTCGGTGCAGTACTACTGAATACTTTACTCCTCACCATAATATTCTTGAGATTATGGGGTTGTCTGTATGATAATAAGGGTGCTTCAGGGAAGACCTGTTGCAGTCTTGTATCTTCCTGGAGGATGGGTTGTAGTTTCCTGGCGATCTTGCGTAGGGCTCCTAGGTGTGGGTTATATGTGACCACCAAAGGTACCCTGTCGCTTGTCTCCTTCTGTTTGTATTCAAGGAGATCACTTCTTGGTATTCTGGTGGCTTTGTGAATTTGCTGGTCTACAATTCTGTGGTTATATCCACGGTTTATAAAGTCTGATCTCAAGGCTTTAATCCGCTGGTCTCTCTCTGCTGTTCTGCTGTATCGGAGCATATCCGGTTGTATCGTATGGCTTGACTGTAGATGGTTGCATGTTTGGTGTGTGTCGGGTCTATATATATATATATATATATATATATATATATATATATATATATATATATATATATATATATATATATATATATATATATATATATATGTAACGGGTTCCCCCCCCCCCAATCGCAGATTATACTATGGGTGCGGAGGAACATACGGTGTTACCATAGGTGTGGTGCATTACCTGTTGGCTCACAGGAGGGCTGAGCTTCCGCCACGGGGAACCTGGGGCAATTATGCTAGGGGTACTCACTTACAACAATGCAGCGCCTCCACCTGTGATGGCTCCCACCAGAGGGGGAGTGGTTCCTCGCAGGACAATACACAATAACCACGTACAACAGATTGGATAACAACTGGTGACTTTACTAACGGCATATAGAGACAAGTAACATCAACACATAGCAACAAGGGTGCCCCGCTAAGGGCAACCAGACTACGGCGTCTTACAGGATGCTAACGCTAACTTGCACCACGGCGGGTGCCTACACTTTATACGTCACGGCGGACGCTAACCTCTTAGGCGTCACGGAGGACGCTAACCTTTATGTGTCACGGCGGACGCTAACCTTTAGGCATCACGGCGGACGCTAACACCTCCACAGAATGATCCCACCCCGTGTCCGGTAAACCCAACCCAATGTCTCGCACTCCCTAATCACATACAAGTGTGTGTGTGTGACTGCGCAGCCACTATGTCTGGTGATAGGCCTGGTTGGTGCACGTGAGATAGTGGGTTACCTGCCCGGGCTCCAGCCACGGGTGCTGCTATACCCCCGGGGTTGGATCGTCGTGATATCCTCCTACGCTTGGGGTGAATTCCGGCGTGGATAATATCACCGCAGCTCCACACCGTCTGTGCCTTGGAGAGGATCTGTATGCTGCCCGCAGGCCGCAGTCACTGCTGGCTTGGCCTCCGTGAAGATAGTCCAGCTCTCTGTCAGCAACCGATCAATATTCTTGGTTCACTGCTAATAACTAGATAATGGGGCAGAGTCCCTAACCTAGGGCTTGTCCCTACAACACTCAGCTAGGATGACTCAGGGTTATCTGGGGCCTAGGGGAGTACTGGCCTAGTGCAGGGAGCCACTGACTCCTGCACCCTACCTCCTTCCCCTAGCTGCTCCTCTCACCAACTGACTAACGTGCTCTAAGCCCGTGAAATGTATTACTATGTTGCAAGCAGTACTCCTGCAGCCCTATTGGCTCCCTGGCGTCATGGGGCCGCTCCAGAGGCTCATGGGACTTGAAGTCCCCTTACAGACCCCTCCTGATTTGTCATGTCTTCGCGGGCTTTACTGCTCCTCTCTGCGCATGCGTGAACTCCCTGGAGTCCTCCCGGTGCTCCTAGTCCCTGAGCATGCGCAACGCACCCAACAATGGCGGTGCCCTGCTCCGCGAGCCGCCGGGGCCGCAGCAACGCGATCGCGGCCTTAACAACGGCCCGATCGCGTCCCTGACAACCGGCCGCAACTCCAGGTAATGCGCGGCTCGCGCACCAGTACCCAGCACTCCCTCGTACTCGGCGGCCCTGCGCAGCGGAAGGAGGGGGGTCAATACAGAAAGGGGGAACTGGTTACATCCTCCCCCTGGTAAAATCCCCAACGTCCTCGCTTGGGACACAACTCAATGTAACTATATACAGAAGTTATATAATGAAAATGCATTTGAAAACATAACTTAGCACATGCATGACTCTACACGATATTGCACAATTCTGTGAGCATCACAATCACAGATTGGATCTTGCTCCGAGAGCGCTGCTGAGCCTCATAATGGGGTGCCCCCAGTTGATCATAGGTTACCCGAGTTGGAGGGTACCTGACTCTTTGGCTCCGTCGGAACTGTTCTTCTGCAACTCCCTCGGGGGAGTAATAAAACAGTCCTGAGGCTCAGCCTCTTCCCTTGAGGGGAGAAATGTCTCTGCACAGTCTCTGTTTGGCACAAAGCTCGGGCTCTGTGGATCCAAAGGCTGGCCTGTTGGTGCCACTTTAGTAGGCGTTGGCCTACGGGGCCCTTTACCCGTAGCTCCTCCGGGAGATGCCCCTTCTGTGGAGCAGTCCCTTTGAGAGGGTCCTTCCATAGGATCTTCAGGAGTTTCAGAGTGGGTCTCGTTATTGACAGTCTCTTGACCCAGCTCTGATACGTCGGGCTCACCGTTGAGCGGTGTGGCCAGTATCTCTGTCTCTTCATCTTCCACTTGTGGAATGGGGAGAAGATGATTACGGTGCCATACCTTTACCCGGCCGTCAGTGTCTTTGATGCGATAGACCGGGAGGCCAGGCATCTGGGATTCTATTTCATACACTCCGTCTCTCCATCGGTCGGCCAATTTGTGTTTTCCCGGGACTCCGAGATTGCGAAGCAACACAGCATCCCCAGGAAGAAGTTCCCGATATTTGACCTTATGATCGTATCGCCTTTTATTGTCAGCATTCAGCTTAGCTGTAGCCTTCTCAGCCTGTCGATAGGCCTGCTGTAAGCGGTCTTTGAGTCTTTGCACGTATTTGAAATGGGTAGCGTTGTGTATCCCATCTGTCGAGACGCGAAGGCGCACATCCACTGGCAGTCTCGCCTCTCGCCCAAACGTAAGGAAGTATGGGGAAAATCCAGTTGACTCGTGTCTGGTACAGTTATACGCATGCACAAAGGCCTCCACATGTCGACTCCATTCGGTTTCTGAGCACTCTGCAGAGTTCCGAGCATGTCCAGTAAGGTCCGATTAAAGCGCTCGGGCAGTGCATCTCCTTCGGGGTGATACGGGGTCGTTCGTGACTTGGTGATGCTCAGCATTTTGAGTAGTTCTCTGATCAAGGTGCTCTCAAAGTCCCGCCCTTGGTCAGAGTGAAGGCGGTTAGGGAGACCATAATGTACGAAGTACTTCTCCCATAATATTTTTGCAACTGTGATGGCTTTCTGATCTTTCGTGGGGAAGGCCTGGGCATAACGGGTGTAATGGTCTGTGATGACCAACACGTTGCATATTCCCCGGCTATCAGGCTCAATGCACAGAAAGTCCATACACACAAGGTCCATGGGGCCAGAACTTTTTAGATGGCCCATGGGGGCTGCTCGAGTAGGCAGGGTCTTGCGCTGTATACACCTGGTACAACGGCGACAATGTCGTTCAACGGCCTCTCGCATATTGGGCCAGAAAAAGCGATCTCTGACCAACCCAAAGGTCTTCTCTATCCCAAGATGTCCATGATCATCATGTAGGGACCTCAACACCAGGTATTGTAAGTTCTTAGGGAGAACTAGCTGTCGCCTATCCGGGTGGTTGTGGTATTGTACCACCCGATATAGTAAGCCATTGTCTATTTCGAATTTGTCCCATTCCCGCATGAGCAAAGCCACTAAGTCATTTGGTGCACGCTTCAGAAGGGTGGGATTCCTCCGGGCAACGGCTTGTCGGATGATACTGACAACAGGATCTCGTATTTGATAGTCTACCAGATCTTTCCACCGTAACACCTTGTCATGCGTGATGTTCATCCCTTTTGGGTCGCAGTAGGCGGCTGGGACAGCCTGCGACCGGCATCCCAATGAGTCGGCCACTCTTAATTCTGAAAAGGCCACTTGGTCGTGGACGATGGCGGCCATGCTACACATAGCTCGTACTCCGGGTCCTGGGAGTTCCTCCCATTTCTCATCGTCCGGAATAGCACTTAACCCGGGCCGTCTGGATAGAGCCTCAGCCCCTATATTCAAAGGTCCCGGCTTATACTTCATGGAGAAATGGTAGTTGCTTAGGGCGGCCAGCCAGCGGTGTCCGGCGGCGTCCAATTTGGCCGAGGTGTTGCCGTATGTGAGGGGATTGTTATCCGTCCTTACCTCGAAGGCAACACCGTACAGGTAATCGTGGAGCTTCTCGGTGATAGCTCACTTGAGAGCCAGAAACTCCAACTTGTGGACAGGGTACCTCTGTTCACTGGGGGTCAGACTGCGACTGATGTAGGCGACAGGCCGAAGGCCCTCGGGGTGCTTCTGGTGCAGGACGGCGCCCAGTCCATTGAGACTGGCATCCACATGCAGAACGTATGGTTGTTCGGGATCAGCATACGCAAGCACCGGTGCTTCGGTGAGACATTTCTTCAATTTCGAGAAGGCCTGTTCGCACTCAGACGTCCATTTATCGCCAAACGGTTGGCGAGCAGATACAGTCTTCCTCCCGGTTTCTTCGGGGTATATCTTCAACAGATTGTTCAGGGGTTTTGCCTTACTAGAGTATCCTTCCACGAACCGACGGTAGTACCCGCAGAATCCCAGGAAGGATCGCAGCTCCGTGACATTCTCGGGACGAGGCCAGTTCACGACCGCTTCTACCTTGGCGGGGTCGGTGGCGATCCCTTGGGCGGATACGATGTGTCCCACGTAGGTCACTGAAGTATGGCAAAACCGGCACTTGTCTAGGGACAATTTCAGCCCTTCATTCCCCAGACGGTCTATCATTTTAAGTAACCGCTCTTCGTGTTCTTCTAGAGTTCTTCCGAAGACAATGATGTCATCCAGGTATACAAGACACTCCCGCGGGCTCATGTCTCCGATAGTCTTCTCCATCAGTCTTTGGAAGGTAGCAGGCGCCCCACATATACCTTGGGGCATACGTGTAAACTGGTAGAATCCCAAGGGGCAGACGAAAGCTGTTTTCTCCTGGTCTTCCGCAGTCATAGGCACCTGATAGTACCCGGATCGGAGGTCGAGCACGCTAAACCATTGACTTCCATTCAGCGCGTTCAGGATCTCTTCAATGCGCGGAAGGTTGTACTGATCTGGTATCGTGCGATTGTTCAGGGTTCGATAGTCGACACACAGTCGCACGGACCTGTTCTTTTTCCGCACCACCACTATGGGGGACGCATATGGTCCCTGGGAC
The DNA here is from genome assembly GCF_040206685.1 of Ascaphus truei. Classification (NCBI taxonomy): domain Eukaryota; kingdom Metazoa; phylum Chordata; class Amphibia; order Anura; family Ascaphidae; genus Ascaphus; species Ascaphus truei. Next base: position 136,960 of record NW_027457126.1, on the reverse strand, counting down.
TCCGTCACTATCCCAGCGATCTCCATGTCGTGTATGGCGTTCCTCACATCGTCCACATCACGCGTGGTAATGCGACGTGAGCGTTCCCGGAACGGAGTGGTATCGCTCAGTCGAATGGTATGTTGGGCACTGCGACTGCACCCCACATCCATCTCACTCGTGGAGAACACATGTCGTCGTTGGAGCAGCTAGGTTGTCAGACGTTCTTTCCACTTGCTAGACAGTGTCGATTCACCGAAGTCGAAATCCAGGTCGACTACCCGCTCCTCCGCGGCCGCCGCCTTCACCTGAGGCGTGGTTTCTACAGGACTGACTGGATATATGCAACCTAACTTCTGGTCGGCATCAAATTCCATCGGGAAGGGGGATAGATTCTGCACATACATGTGGGTTCGTAGAGGGATCTTAGCCGTCCACTCCCTCACTTCAGGTAGTACCCTATACCCTCTCTGAACCTCATCTTCTTCAGGCGTATTCTCCAGAGAGAACAGCTGGTCGCTCTCATCTCGTTCGGGATAACAACACCAGACGGCCATCTTTTGCACTCCCCCTGGTAATATGGTCGTCAGTCCGCGTTGACGGTTGTAGAGATCCCCGTGGCGCTCCATGGCATATACCCGTTTGCACTCTTCTCGTAGGACCGGATCTAGGAGAGAGGTGGCTAGCAGCAACTCGTTAGTCTCCTTCAGATATGCTCGGATCACCGCTTGTACTATATACGCGTTGGTGCCCAAGATGATCGGGTACTTGTACTGGTCTTGGGGCTCCGGACAGACCAGGGCCGCCACATGCATGGGGTGTCTCTTGTCGGTGTTCAACTGGGGTATTTCTATTTCAACCTTTACAATCCCATCGATAGGGTAGTCTTCATTGCTTAGCCCCCGTACCGTTACATGATCGGCCGCTCTCAGGGGGCAGTGTCTGAGGTGCTGGTCATAGAACGGGCGGTATATGATAGTCACTTGTGATCCCGTGTCCAGTAGAGCCGCCGCATAAATCCCTTCCAGTAACACCTGTACTATAGCTGTGGGGCCTACTTGGCTAAGGGCCTCCCGGGTGGAGACATCATCCCCGGTGCTGGCGTCAGCAGGGACATCGGTGGCTCCCGAAGGGTTTTCCGGGCCCGACTCGGCAGTTTGTACCAGGCATACCATCGACCGGGCTGGGTTTCTTCTGTCGGGCGGTTTTTCTTCTGGGGAGTCCTCCCTCTCCAGGCAGTTGTAAGAGACGTGGCCCTTTTTCCCGCAGTTGTAGCAAACTACTTCGCGACGCTCAGGACGCCCCTTGTACGCAGAGGATGACCTCTCGGGAACACGACTTTCCCTGGCAGCTTGTGAGTCGCTTCTTCCTCTGGGGCGGAAGATTTCTTACCCTTCGGGGCAGCGGGAACCGCGGGGTCACCCTTGATGGTAGCTTTGGATTTCTTTGGTTCATGGAAATGTCGCTGCACTTCATGTCCTCGGATGTACTCCATTAATTCTCCGTACTTGGGGGGTGTTACAGCGGTCGGTGCAGCCCGCATCATTATAGCTATGTTGTGATCTGGTGGCGATCCCTTGAGTAACTGTTTGAGTCGGTATCGATCCGCCTCGGCCGCGGAAATGATATGTTTGTCCAGAAGAGTCCCCAGGGATATCTGTATATCGCAAACGAAGGCCGATAAATCCTGTCCTTCCTTTTGGCGAAGAGCTTTGAACTGAGCCATTAGTTCATCCTCGTCCTCTTTTCGGGCAAAGGACTGGATCAGCATTTCTACTAGTTCCTGGGCAGTAACTTCTCCTTCCACGCTTCGGTGAGTCCGTACCAACCGGGCGGCGGGGCCTCGGAGGCACTCGACCAGCCTTTGTCTTTTGCTGGCTTCAGAACACGACCACTCCGCTATGGTGGGGAGCGTATGTTCCCTCCAGGCCTCGATCCCTTCTTCTCCCGCTGGAGTTGGCAGAATCCCAGAAAAAGCTTTTAGTTTCCGGTAGTGCTGGGCTTGGGTCGAGATGGTGACAGCTTCTACTAGTTGGGAGGCGATCAGATTCAAGGAAAGGTCTGCTGTGTCCAGCTCCCACACTAGGCATGTTTGAAGGCCCGCCACCGGACCGTCTATCAGGAGTAGGTGATGTGGGTGGGCTTCCCGCCCAGCTGCGGTTCCCCCCGATACCGCTCGGGGTGAAGGAGACCTTGGGGGGGCCAGTCCATTGAGGAGTACTGGCAGCCCAGTGGCTCGCGCTTGGTCCAGTAGGTGCGGCCGTGTCGTCAGGGGCCTGGGTGTCAGGATAGATCATGATACAGTCCTCTACAGAGGGCTCGGGTAGGTTCAATACAAGCGGGACAGTCTCTGAACATATGTCATGGGTGGTAGCCATAAGGTAGGTGGTTTTTCGGCCTCCGACCTCCAGTTTAAGGTCTATCAGCTGGGCAGTGGCTAGTCCTGGGCAATCCCGTACTTGAGTGCGCACGATGTAACAGTCCGTGTCGGTGGGTACTCCCGCCACTGCAACCACGCGACATGGGGACACGCAGCGCGCTCATGCCCAGTCATGGACGTCTTGCTTTGACGGCACAGACATGATGAAAAATATGAGCTGGATAATTTGGAAAAAAATTGGAACTGGGCACCCCAGGTCTAAATCTCAGCAGCGCCTCCAAATGTAACAGGTTCCCCCCCCCCAATCGCAGATTATACTATGGGTGCGGAGGAACATACGGTGTTACCATAGGTGTGGTGCATTACCTGTTGGCTCACAGGAGGGCTGAGCTTCCGCCACGGGGAACCTGGGGCAATTATGCTAGGGGTACTCACTTACAACAATGCAGCGCCTCCACCTGCGATGGCTCCCACCAGAGGGGGAGTGGTTCCTCGCAGGACAATACACAATAACCACGTACAACAGATTGGATAACAACTGGTGACTTTACTAACGGCATATAGAGACAAGTAACATCAACACATAGCAACAAGGGTGCCCCGCTAAGGCAACCAGACTACGGCGTTTTACAGGATGCTAACGCTAACTTGCACCACGGCGGGTGCCTACACTTTATACGTCACGGCGGCCACAGAATGATCCCACCCCATGTCCGGTAAACCAAACCCAATGTCTCGCACTCCCAAATCACATAGAAGTGTGTGTGTGTGACTGCGCAGCCACTGGTGATAAGCCTGGTTGGTGCACGTGAGATAGTGGGTTACCTGCCCGGGCTCCAGCCACGGGTGCTGCTATACCCCCGGGGTTGGATCGTCGTGATATCCTCCTACGCGTGGGGTGAATTCCGGCATGGATAATATCACCGCAGCTCCACACCGTCTGTGCCTTGGAGAGGATCTGTATGCTGCCCGCAGGCCGCAGTCACTGCTGGCTTGGCCTACGTGAAGATAGTCCAGCTCTCTGTCAGCAACCGATCAATATTCTTGGTTCACTACTAATAACTAGATAATGGGGCAGAGTCCCAACCTAGGGCTTGTCCCTACAACACTCACAGCCACTGACTCCTGCACCCTACCTCCTTCTCCTAGCTGCTCCTCTCACCAACTGACTAACGTGCTCTAAGCCCGCGAAATGTATTACTATGTTGCAAGCAGTACTCCTGCAGCCCTATTGGCTCCCTGGCGTCATGGGGCCGCTCCAGATGCTCATGGGACTTGAAGTCCCCTTACAGAGCCCTCCTGATTTGCCATGTCTTCGCGGGCTTTACTGCTCCTCTCTGCGCATGCGTGAACTCCCTGGAGTCCTCCCGGTGCTCCTAGTCCCTGCGCATGCGCAACGCACCCAACAATGGCGCCGCCCTGCTCCGCGAGCCGCCGGGGCCGCAGCAATGTGATCGCGGCCTTAACAACGGCCCGAGCGCGTCCCTGACAACCGGCCGCAACTCCAGGTAACGCGCGGCTCGCGCACCATTACCCCGCACTCCTCGTACTAACGGCGGCCCTGCGTAGCGGAAGGAGGGGGGTCAGTACAGAAAGGGGGACCTGGTTACATATATATATATATATATATATATCGGGTAATAAAGAACCATAGGCACTCCGTCTGAATAGAAAAATTGGGTGCAATCCTGTACAAATATATAGGCAATACGATACCGCACGTGGATGAATATCAAATCATCACCTTGACAAAGGTCCCGTTTGAGACCGAAACGTTGGATATGATGTTTTGTTGAATAATACAGGATTTTTGATATTCATTTGGAGTGCTGCCTCTGATATTCGTCCACGTGCGTTATCGTATTGTTTATATATATATATATATATATAGAAGTCCGGAAAAAACGAGACAGCACACAGCCAGAGAAATCCATAAGAACTGTATTCAGGTTAACATGGCACCACCAACGTTCGGTCATCATACAGTGACCTTCTTCAGGGACGTGCAGAAGGTCACTGTATGATGACCGAAACGTTGGATGTGGTGCCATGTTAACCTGAATACAGTTCTTATGAATTTCTCTGGCTGTGTGCTGTCTCGTTTTCTCCGGACTTCTATCTGGTAAATTCATCTGTGTATATGTGCATATGGGACAAGCATCAGCATTTTTTCTGTTTACAGTGTGCCAACTGAGTTCTTATTTGTTTATATATATATATATATATATAATATATATATATATATATATATATATATATATATATATAATATATATATATATATATATATATATATATATATATATATATATACAGTGTTCGACAATCCTATACATTTACTCGCCCGGGGCGGGTGGATTTTACCCCCAGGCGAGTAAACATTGGCCCAAGCAGCACACGTGTTTTTTTTTTAAATTTCCCCGTTCGCGCTAAAATTTTCCCCTGCTCGAGCTGAAAAAAAAACTCCCTACCTGACTGCTGATTGGTGGCGCGCTCCCAGGCTTTGTGGGCGCGCGGCCAGGCTCTATATGAGCCCGCCCCCAACGAACAGCCATTCTTTCCGGCCGGAGCACTTGGAGAGTAAGTAAGTACTCTCCATCCTGTCTTGCGGCCCCACTGCTGCTTCCCTGCAAGCCCCCTTACTCCCCGCGTGATGCAGGTGTTCCCCCTTCTCTCCCTGTTCACCCTTAACTTGGCGATCTCGGGCTGTCCCGGCGTCCCGCGCGGGTCTGCAGATCGCAGTGGGGGTGTCCCCCCTTCTCGGGCTGTCCCGGCGTCCCGCGCGGGGCAGCAGATCGCAGTGGGGGTGTCCCCCCCTTCTCGGCATTCCCGGCGTCCCGCGCGGGTCTGCAGATCGCAGTGGGGGTGTCCCCCCTTCTCGGGCTGTCCCGGCGTCCCGCGCGGGGCAGCAGATCGCAGTGGGGGTGTCCCCCTTCTCGGGCTGTCCCGGCGTCCCGCGCGGGTCTGCAGATCGCAGTGGGGGTGTCCCCCCCTTCCTTTCGGGCTGAGATGGTCACAGGGGGCGGTGGCGAGCGGGGCAGTGGTGGTGCACGGTCCGCTGCCTTTCCTCTTCCCTCTGTCGTGTGTGTGTGTATGCATGTGTGTGTTTGCATTGGTGTGTGTGTGTGTGTATGCATTGGTGTGTGTGTATTGGTGTGTGTGTGTATTGGTGTGTGTGTGTGTGTGTGTGTGTGTATGCATTGGTGTGTGTGTGTGTGGGTGTGAGAGTGTGTGTGGGTGTGAGAGTGTGTGTGGGTGTCAGAGTGTGTGGGTGTGAGAGTGTGTGGGTGTGAGAGTGTGTGTGGGTGTGAGAGTGAGAGAGTGTGAGAGTGAGAGTGTGTGAGAGTGAGAGTGTGTGAGAGTGAGAGTGTGTGAGAGTGAGAGTGTGTGAGAGTGAGAGTGTGTGAGTGTGTGTGTGTGTGTGTGTGTGTGTGTGTGTGTGTGTGTGTGTGTGTGTGTGTGTGTGTGTGTGTGAGAGGCAGTGTGTGTGTGAGAGTCAGTGTGTGTGTGAGAGAGAGTCAGTGTGAGTGTGTGTGTGAGAGAGTAACAGTCACACACGCTGTCACTCACACGCTCACACTCTCTATCACTCTCTCTCACACACAGTGTCACTGAGAATGAGGGGAGGGATGACTGACTGGGTGACTCACTCTATCTCTCTCTGTATCGCGCTCGCTGTGTCGCGCTCTCTGTGTGTGTGAGTCTCTGTGTGTGTGTCTCTCTGTGTGTGTTGTGTGTGTGTCTCTCTGTGTGTGTGTGTGTGTGTAGAAGGAAAGAAAGAAAGAAAGAAGGAAAAAAAGAAGGAAAGAAAGAAAGAAGGAAAGAAGGAAAGAAAGAAGGAAAGAAAGAAGAAGGAAAGAAAGAAGGAAAGAAAGAAGGAAAGAAAGAAGGAAAGAAGGACAGAAAGAAGGACAGAAAGAAGGAAAGAAAGAAGGAAAGAAAGAAAGAAAGAAAGAAGGAAAGAAAGAAAGAAGGAAAGAAAGAAGGAAAGAAAGAAGGAAAGAAAGAAAGAAGGAAAGAAAGAAGGAAAGAAAGAAAGAAAGAAGGAAGAAAGAAGGAAAGAAAGAAAGAAAGAAAGAAGAAAGAAAGAAGGAAAGAAGAAAGAAAGAAAGAAAGAAGGAAAGAAGGAAAGAAAGAAGGAAAGAAGGAAAGAAAGAAAGGAAGAAAGAAGGAAAGAAAGAAGGAAAGAAGGAAGGACAGAAAAAGGAAAGAAGGAAAGAAAAAAGGAAAGAAAGAAGGAAAGAAAGAAGGAAAGAAGGAAGGAAAGAAAGAAGGAAGAAGGAAGAAGAAAGAAGGAAGGAAAGAAGAAAGAAGGAAAGAAAGAAGGAAAGTAAGAAGGAAAGAAGGAAAGAAAGAAGGAAAGAGGAAAGAAAGAAAGAAGGAAAGAAAGGAAGGAAGAAAGAAGGAAAGAAGGAAAGAAAGAAGGAAAGAAAGAAGGAAAGAAAGAAGGAAAGAAGGAAGGAAAGAAAGAAGGAAAGAAGGAAAGAAGGAAAGAAAGAAGGAAAGAAAGAAAGAAGGAAAGAAGGAAAGAAAGAAGGAAGGAAAGAAGAAGGAAAGAAGGAAAGAAAGAAGGAAAGAAAGAAGGAAAGAAGGAAAGAAAGAAGGAAAGAAAGAAGGAAAGAAAGAAAGAAGGAAAGAAGGAAAGAAAGAAGGAAAGAAAGAAAGAAGGAAAGAAAGAAAGAAGGAAAGAAAGAAGGAAAGAAAGAAGGAAAGAAGGACAGAAAGAAGGACAGAAAGAAGGAAAGAAAGAAGGAAAGAAAGAAAGAAGGAAGAAAGAAAGAAGGAAAGAAAGAAGGAAAGAAAAAGGAAAGAAAGAAGGAAAGAAAGAAGGAAGAAAGAAGGAAAGAAGGAAAAAAAGAAGGAAAGAAGGAAAGAAAGAAGGAAAGAAAGAAGGAAAGAAAGAAGGAAAAAAAGAAGGAAAGAAGGAAGGAAAGAAAGAAGGAAAGAAGGAAAGAAAGAAGGAAAGAAAGAAGGAAAGAAAGAAGGAAAGAAGAAAGAAGGAAAGAAGGAAGGAAAGAAAGAAGGAAAGAAAGAAGGAAAGAAGGAAAGAAAGAAGGAAAGAAAGAAGAAAGAAAAGAAGGAAAGAAGAAGGAAAGAAAGAAGGAAAGAAGGAGAGAAGGAAAGAAAGAAGGAAAGAAAGAAGGAAAGAAAGAAGGAAAGAAGGAAGGAAAGAAAGAAGGAAAGAAGGAAAGAAAGAAGGAAAGAAAGAAGGAAAGAAAGAAAGAAGGAAAGAAAGAAGGAAAGAAAGAAAGAAGGAAAGAAAGAAGGAAAGAAAGAAAGAAAGAAGGAAAGAAAGAAGGAAAGAAAGAAGGAAAGAAAGAAGGAAAGAAGGAAAGAAAGAAGGAAAGAAGGAAAGAAAGAAGGAGAAGAAGGAAAGAAAGAAGGAAAGAAGGAAGGACAGAAAAAAGGAAAGAAGGAAAGAAAAAGGAAAGAAAGAAGGAAAGAAAGAAGGAAAGAAGGAAGGAAAGAAAGAAGGAAAGAAGGAAGGAAAGAAAGAAGGAAGGAAAGAAGGAAAGAAGGAAAGAAGGAAAGAAAGAAAGAAGGAAAGAAAGAAGGAAAGAAAGAAGGAAAAAAAGAAGGAAAGAAGGAAAGAAAGAAGGAAAGTAAGAAGGAAAGAAGGAAAGAAAGAAGAAAGAGGGAAAGAAAGAAAGAAGGAAAGAAGAAGGAAGGAAAGAAAGAAGGAAAGAAGGAAGGAAAGATAGAAGGGAAAAAAGAAAGAAAGATGGAAAGAAAGAAGGAAAGAAGGAAAGAAGGAAGAAAGAAGGAAAGAAGGACAGAAAGAAGGACAGAAAGAAGGAAAGAAAGAAGAAGAAAGAAGGAAAGAAGAAGGAAAGAAAGAAGAAAGAAAGAAGGAAAGAAGAAGGACAGAAAGAAGGAAGAAGGAAAGAAAGAAGGAAAGAAAGAAGGAAAGAAGGAAGAAGAAAGAAGGAAAGAAGGAAAGAAAGAAGGAAAGAAAGAAGGAAAGAAAGAAGGAAAGAAGGAAGAAAGAAAGGAAGGAAGAAAGAAGGAAAGAATGAAAAAAGAAGGAAAGAAGGAAGGAAAGAAAGAAGGAAAGAAGGAAAGAAGGAAAGAAAGAAGGAAAGAAAGAAGGAAAGAAAGAAAGAAGGAAAGAAGGAAAGAAGGAAGGAAAGAAAGAAGGAAAGAAGGAAAGAAGGAAAGAAGGAAAGAAAGAAGGAAAGAAAGAAAGAAGGAAAGAAAGAAGGAAAGAAGGAAGGAAAGAAAGAAAGAAGGAAAGAAGGAAAGAAGGAAAGAAAGAAGGAAAGAAAGAAGGAAAGAAAGAAAGAAGGAAAGAAGGAAAGAAAGAAAGAAAGAAAGAAAGAAAGAAAGAAGGAAGAAAGAAGGAAAGAAAGAAAGAAAGAAGGAAAGAAAGAAGGAAAGAAGGACAGAAAGAAGGAAAGAAAGAAGGAAAGAAGGAAGGAAAGAAGGAAGAAGAAGGAAAGAAGAAGAAGAAAGAAAGAAAGAAGGAAAGAAAGAAGGAAAGAAAGAAGGAAAGAAAGAAGGAAAGAAAGAAGGAAAAAAGAAGGAAAGAAGGAAAGAAAGAAGGAAAGTAAGAGGAAAGAAGGAAGAAGGAAAGAAAGAAGGAAAGAGGAAAGAAAGAAGAAGGAAAGAAGGAAAGAAGGAAAGAAAGAAGGAAGGAAGGAAAGAAGGAAAGAAAGAAAGAAGAGAAGGAAGAAGGAAGGAAAGAAAGAAGAAAAGAAAGAAGGAAAGAAGGAAGGACAGAAAGAAGGAAAGAAGGAAAGAAAGAAGGAAAGAAAGGAAGGAAGAAAGAAGGAAAGAAAGAAAGAAGGAAAGAAAGAAGGAAAGAAAGAAGGAAAGAAGGAAGGAAAGAAAGAAGGAAAGAAGGAAAGAAGGAAAGAAAGAAGGAAAGAAGAAAGAAAGAAGGAAAGAAAGAAAGAAGGAAAGAAGGAAAGAAAGAAGGAAAGAAAGAAAGAAGGAAAGAAAGAAAGAAGGAAAGAAAGAAGGAAAGAAAGAAGGAAAGAAGGACAGAAAGAAGGACAGAAAGAAGGAAAGAAAGAAGGAAAGAAAGAAAGAAGGAAAGAAAGAAAGAAGGAAAGAAGGAAAGAAAAAAGGAAAGAAGAAAGAAGGAAAGAAAGAAGGAAAGAAGGAAAAAAGAAGGAAAGAAAGAAGGAAAGAAAGAAGGAAAAAAAGAAGAAAAGAAGGAAGGAAAGAAAGAAGGAAGGAAAGAAGGAAAGAAAGAAAGAAGGAAAGAAAGAAGGAAGAAGAAGAAGGAAAGAAGGAAAGAAAGAAGGAAGGAAAGAAGAAAGAAAGAAGGAAAGAAGAAGGACAGAAAGAAGGAAAGAAAGAAGGAAAGAAAGAAGGAAAGAAAGAAGGAAAGAAAGAAGGAAAGAAGGAAGGAAAGAAAGAAGGAAAGAAAGAAGGAAAGAAAGAAGGAAAGAAGAAGGAAAGAAAGAAGGAAAGAAGGAAAGAAAGAAGGAAAGAAGGAAAGAAAGAAAGAAAGAAGGAAAGAAGGACAGAAAGAAGGAAAGAAGGAAGAAAGAAAGGAAGAAAGAAGGAAAGAAAGAAGGAAAGAAGGAAGGACAGAAAAAAGGAAAGAAGGAAAGAAAAAGGAAAGAAAGAAGGAAAGAAAGAAGGAAAGAAAGAAGGAAAGAAGGAAGGAAAGAAAGAAGGAAAGAAGGAAGGAAAGAAAGAAGGAAGGAAAGAAGGAAAGAAGGAAAGAAAGAAAGAAGGAAAGAAAGAAGGAAAGAAAGAAGGAAAGAAAGAAAGAAAGAAGGAAGGAAAGAAAGAAGAAAAGAAAGAAGGAAAGAAGGAAGGAAAGAAAGAAGGAAAGAAAGAAAGAAAGAAGGAAGAAGAAAGAAAGAAGAAAGAAAGAAGAAGAAAGAAGGAAAGAAAGAAGGAAAGAAGAAAGAAGGAAAGAAAGAAGGAAAGAAGGAAGGACAGAAAAAAGGAAAGAAGGAAAGAAAAAAGGAAAGAAAGAAGGAAAGAAAGAAGGAAAGAAAGAAGGAAAGAAGGAAGGAAAGAAAGAAGGAAAGAAGAAGGAAAGAAAGAAGGAAGAAAGAAGGAAAGAAGGAAAGAAAGAAAGAAGGAAAGAAAGAAGGAAAGAAAGAAGGAAAGAAAGAAAGAAAGAAGGAAGGAAAGAAAGAAGAAAAGAAAGAAGGAAAGAAGGAAGAAAGAAAGAAGGAAAGAAAGAAAGAAAGAAGGAAAGAAAGAAAGAAAGAAGAAAGAAGAAAGAAAGAAAGAAAGAAGAAAGAAAGAAGAAGGAAGGAAAGAAGAAAAGAAAGAAGGAAAGAAGGAAGGACAGAAAGAAGGAAAGAAGGAAAGAAAGAAGGAAAGAAAGGAAGGAAGAAAGAAGGAAAGAAGGAAAGAAAGAAGGAAAGAAAGAAGGAAAGAAAGAAGGAAAGAAAGAAGGAAAGAAGGAAGGAAAGAAGGAAAGAAAGAAGGAAAGAAAGAAGGAAAGAAAGAAAGAAGGAAAGAAGGAAGAAAGAAGGAAGGAAAGAAAGAAGGAAAGAAGGAAAGAAAGAAGGAAAGAAAGAAGGAAAGAAGGAAAGAAAGAAGGAAAGAAAGAAGAAGGAAAGAAAGAAGGAAGAAAGAAGGAAAGAAAGAAGGAAAGAAAGAAGGAAAGAAGGACAGAAAGAAGGACAGAAAGAAGGAAAGAAAGAAGGAAAGAAAGAAAGAAAGAAGGAAAGAAAGAAAGAAGGAAAGAAGGAAGGAAAGAAAGAAGGAAAGAAGGAAGGAAAGAAGGAAAGAAAGAAGAAAAGAAAGAAGGAAAGAAGGAAGGACAGAAAGAAGGAAAGAAGGAAGAAGGAAAGAAAGGAAGGAAGAAAGAAGGAAAGAAAGAAGGAAAGAAGGAAAGAAAGAAGGAAGGAAAGAAGGAAAGAAAGAAGGAAAGAAAGAAGGAAAGAAAGAAAGAAGGAAAGAAAGAAGGAAAGAAAAAGGAAGAAAGAAGGAAGAAAGAAGGAAAGAAAGAAGGAAGGAAAGAAAGAAGGAAGGAAGAAGGAAAGAAAGAAGGAAAGAAAGAAGAAAGAAGGAAAGAAGAAAGAAGGAAAGAAAGAAGGAAAGAAAGAAAGAAAGAAAGAAGGAAAGAAGAAGAAAGAAGGACAGAAAGAAGGAAAGAAGGAAAGAAAGAAAGAAAGAAAGAAGGAAAGAAGGAAGGAAAGAAGGAAGGAACGAAGGAAAGAAGGAAAGAAGGAAAGAAAGAGAAGAAGAAGAAAGAAGAAAGAAAGAAAGAAGGAAAGAGGAAGAAAGAAAGAAGGAAGAAGGAAAGAAAGAAGAAGAAGGAAAGAAGAAGGAAAGAAAGAAGAGAAGAAAGAAGGAAGGAAAGAAGAAGAAAGAAAGAAGGAAAGAAGAAGAAGAAAGAAGGAAAGAAGGAAAGAAAGAAGGAAAGAAAGGAAGGAAGAAAGAAAGAAGGAAAGAAGAAGAAGAAGAAGAAGAAAGAAGGAAAGAAAGAAGGAAAGAAGAAGGAAAGAAAGAAGGAAAGAAGGAAGGAAAGAAGGAAGAAAGAAGAAAGAAAGAAGGAAAGAAAGAAGGAAAGAAAGAAAGAAGGAAAGAAGGAAGAAAGAAGAAGGAAAGAAAGAAGGAAAGAAGGAAAGAAAGAAGGTAAGAAAGAAGGAAAGAAAGAAGGAAAGAAAGAAGGAAAAAAGAAGAAAAGAAGGAAGGAAAGAAAGAAGGAAGGAAAGAAGGAAAGAAAGAAAGAAGGAAAGAAAGAAGGAAAGAAAGAAGGAAAGAAGGAAGAAAGAAGGAAGGAAAGAAGAAAGAAAGAAGGAAAGAAGAAGGAAGAAAGAAGGAAAGAAAGAAGGAAAGAAGAAGGAAAGAAGGAAGGAAAGAAGAAGGAAAGAAAGAAGAAAGAAAGAAGGAAAGAAAGAAGGAAAGAAAGAAGGAAAGAAAGAAGGAAAGAAGGAAAGAAAGAAGGAAAGAAGGAAGAAGAAGAAAGAAGGAAAGAAAGGACAGAAAGAAGGAAGAAGGAAAGAAAGAAAGAAGAAAGAAGGAAAGAAAGAAGGAAAGAAGGAAGGACAGAAAAAAGGAAAGAAGGAAAGAAAAAAGGAAAGAAAGAAGGAAAGAAAGAAGGAAAGAAGGAAGAAAGAAAGAAGGAAAGGAAGGAAAGAAAGAAGGAAGGAAAGAAGGAAAGAAGGAAAGAAAGAAAGAAGGAAAGAAAGAAGGAAAGAAAGAAGGAAAGAAAGAAAGAAGGAAGGAAAGAAAGAAGAAAAGAAAGAAGGAAAGAAGGAAGGAAGAAAGAAGGAAAGAAAGAAGGACAGAAAAAAGAAAGAAGAAAGAAAAAGGAAAGAAAGAAGGAAAGAAAGAAGGAAAGAAGGAAGGAAAGAAAGAAGGAAAGAAGAAGGAAAGAAAGAAGGAAGGAAAGAAGGAAAGAAGGAAAGAAAGAAAGAAGGAAAGAAAGAAGGAAAGAAAGAAGGAAAGAAAGAAAGAAGGAAGGAAAGAAAGAAGAAAAGAAAGAAGGAAAGAAGGAAGGAAAGAAAGAAGGAAAGAAAGAAAGAAAGAAGGAAAGAAAGAAAGAAAGAAAGAAGAAGAAAGAAAGAAAGAAAGAAAGAAAGAAAGAAGGAAAGAAGAAGAAAGAAAGAAGGAAAGAAGAAGGACAGAAAGAAGGAAAGAAGGAAAGAAAGAAGGAAAGAAAGGAAGGAAGAAAGAAGGAAGAAGAAAGAAAGAAGGAAAGAAAGAAGGAAAGAAAGAAGGAAAGAAAGAAGGAAAGAAGGAAGGAAAGAAGGAAAGAAAGAAGGAAAGAAAGAAGGAAAGAAAGAAGAAGGAAAGAAGGAAGAAAGAAGGAAGGAAAGAAGGAAAGAAGGAAAGAAAGAAGGAAAGAAAGAAGGAAAGAAGGAAAGAAAGAAGGAAAGAAAGAAAGAAGGAAAGAAAGAAGGAAGAAAGAAGGAAAGAAAGAAGGAAAGAAAGAAGGAAAGAAGGACAGAAAGAAGGAAAGAAAGAAAGAAAGAAAGAAGGAAAGAAAGAAAGAAGGAAAGAAAGAAGGAAAGAAAAAAGGAAAGAAAGAAGGAAAGAAAGAAGGAAAGAAAGAAGGAAAGAAGGAAAAAAAGAAGGAAAGAAGGAAAGAAAGAAGGAAAGAAAGAAGGAAAGAAAGAAGGAAAAAAAGAAGGAAAGAAGGAAGGAAAGAAAGAAAGAAGGAAAGAAGGAAGGAAAGAAAGAAGGAAAGAAAGAAGGAAAGAAGGAAAGAAAGAAGGAAAGAAAGAAGGAAAGAAAGAGGAAAAAAGAAGGAAATAAGAAGGAAAGAAAGAAGGAAAGAAGGAGAGAAGGAAAGAAAGAAGGAAAGAAAGAAGGAAAGAAAGAAAGAAAGAAAGAAGGAAAGAAGGAAGGAAGAAAGAAGGAAAGAAAGAAGGAAAGAAGGAAAGAAAGAAGGAAAGAAAGAAGAAAGAAGAAAGAAAGAAGGAAAGAAGGAAAGAAAGAAGTAAAGAAAGAAAGAAGGAAAGAAAGAAGGAAAGAAAGAAAGAAGAAGAGAAAGAAGGAAAGAAAGAAGAAGAAAGAAGGAAAGAAAGAAGAAAGAAGAAGAAAGAAGGAAGAAGAAAGAAGGAAAGAAAGAAAGGAAGAAAGAAGGAAAGAAAGAAGGAAAGAAGAAGGACAGAAAAAAGGAAAGAAGGAAAGAAAAAAGGAAAGAAAGAAGGAAAGAAAGAAGGAAAGAAGGAAGAAAGAGAAAGAAGGAAGAAGAAGAAAGAAGGAAGGAAAGAAAGAAGAAAGAAAGAAAGAAGGAAAGAAAGAAGGAAAGAAAGAAAGAAGGAAGGAAAGAAAGAAGAAAGAAAGAAGGAAAGAAGGAAGGAAAGAAAGAAGGAAAGAAGAGAAAGAAAGAAGGAAAGAAGAAAGAAGGAAAGAAAGAAAGAAGGAAAGAAAGAAGGAAAGAAAAAAGGAAAGAAAGAAGGAAAGAAAGAAGGAAAGAAAGAAGGAAAGAAGGAAGAAAGAAAGAAGGAAAGAAAGAAGGAAGGAAAGAAGGAAAGAAAGAAGGAAGAAAGAAGGAAGAAAGAAGGAAAGAAAGAAAGAAAGAAAGAAAGAAAGAAGGAAGGAAAGAAAGAAGAAAGAAAGAAGGAAAGAAGGAAGGACAGAAAGAAGGAAAGAAGGAAAGAAAGAAGGAAAGAAAGGAAGGAAGAAAGAAGGAAAGAAAGAAGGAAAGAAAGAAGGAAAGAAGGAAGGAACGAAGGAAAGAAGGAAAGAAAGAAGGAAGAAAGAAGGAAAGAAAGAAGGAAAAAAAGAAAGAAGGAAAGAAAGAAAGAAGGAAAGAAGGAAAGAAAGAAAGAAGGAAAGAAAGAAGGAAAGAAAGAAGGAAAGAAAGAAGGAAAAAAAGAAGGAAAGAAGGAAAGAAAGAAGGAAGTAAGAAGGAAAGAAGGAAAGTAAGAAGGAAAGAAGGAAAGAAGGAAAGAAAGAAGGAAAGAGGGAAAGAAAGAAAGAAGGAAAGAAGGAAAGAAGGAAAGAAAAGAAGGAAGGAAGGAAAGAAGGAAAGAAAGAAAGAAAGAAAGAAAGAAAGAAGAGAAGGAAAGAAGGAAAGAAAGAAGGAAAGAAAAAAGGAAGGAAGAAAGAAGGAAGAAGAAAGAAGGAAAGAAAGAAGGAAGAAAGAAGGAAAGAAAGAGGAAGGAAAGAAAGAAGGAAAGAAGGAAAGAAGGAAGGAAAGACGAAAAAAGAAAGAAGAAGAAAAGAAGAAGGAAAGAAGGGAAAGAAAGAAGGAAAGAAGGAAGGAAAGAAAGAAAGAAGGAAAGAAGAAAGAAGGAAAGAAAGAAGGAAAGAAGAAAAAAGAAAGAAGGAAGGAAAGAAAGAAGGAAAGAAGGAAAGAAAAAAGGAAAGGAAAGAAAGAAGGAAAGAACGAAAGAAGGAAAGAAAGAAGGAAAGAAAGAAAGAAAGAAGGAAAGAAGGAAAGAAAGAAGGAAAGTAAGAAGGAAAGAAAGAAGGAAAGAAAGAAAGAAGGAAAGAAAGAAGAAAGAAAGAAGGAAAGAAGGAAAGAAAGAAGGAAAGAAAGAAGGAAAGAAGAAAAAGAAAGAAGAAGGAAAGAAAGAAGGAAAAAAGAAGGAAAGAAGAAAGGAAAGAAAGAAGGAAAGAAAGAAGGAAAGAAAGAAGGAAAGAAGGAAAGAAGAAAAAGAAAGAAGAAAGAAAAGAAAGAAGGAAGGAGAAAGAAGAAGGAAAGAAGGAAAGAAAGAAGGAAAGAAGGAAGAAAGAAGGAAAGAAAGAAGGAAAGAAGGAAAGAAAGAAGGAAAGAAAGAAGGAAAGAAGAAGAAAGAAAGAAGAAGAAGAAGAAGAAAGAAGGAAGAAAGAAGGAAGAAGAAAGAAAGAAAGAAGGAAAGAAAGAAGGAAAGAAGGACAGAAAGAAAGGAGCAGTAGACGCAGAGGGGCAGTGGATGTGGAGGGGGGCAGTGGATGTGGAGAAGGGGGAAGTGGATGTGCAGGGGGGCAGTGGATGCGGAGGGGGGCAGTGGATGCGGAGGGGGGCAGTGGATGCGGACGGGGGGCAGTGGATGCGGACGGGGGCAGTGGATGTGGAGAAGGGGGAAGTGGATGTGCAGGGGGGCAGTGGATGCGGAGGGGGGCAGTGGATGCGGAGGGGGGGCAGTGGATGCGGACGGGGGGCAGTGGATGTGGAGGGGGGGCAGTGGATGTGGAGGTGGGGCAGTGGATGTGGTGGGGGCAGTGGTGGAGGGGGGGCAGTGGATGCGGACGGGGGGCAGTGGATGTGGAGGGGGGGCAGTGGATGTGGAGGTGGGCAGTGGATGTGGTGGGGCAGTGGTGGAGGGGGGCAGTGGATGTGGAGGTGGGGCAGTGGATGTGGTGGGGGCAGTGGATGTGGAGGGGGGGGCAGTGGCACACAGACCGTGGGACTACCGCAACCATCTCCCAAAACATCCCCCTGCTCAAAAAAGCCGTCAGCGGTAATCGGGAATGGGGGGGGAGCGGCAACCGCACTGCCATGGCCAACATGCCTGATCCATATACACATATACACACACACACACACACGAGGAGGAGGCCGATCACATATATACACACACACGAGGAGGAGTCCGATCACATATATACACACACACACGAGGAGGAGGCCGATCACATATATATACACACACACGAGGAGGAGGCCGATCACATATATATACACACACACGAGGAGGAGGCCGATCACATATATATACACACACGCAAGGAGGAGGCCAATCACAAATATATACACACACACGAGGAGGAGGAGGCCAATCACAAATATATACACATATACACACACACACGAGGGAGGAGGAGGCCGATCACATATATATACACATATACACACACATACACACAGAGGAGGATGCCGGTGGGGGCGATCAGATTGGAACCGCTGTAACCGGTAGGAGAGTGAGGAGGAGAGCAGGACTGAGAGGAGAGCGGATGGGGAGAGGGAGGCAAGCAAAAAAAGGCCTGCCTGCTACTCTCTGCCTCTCCAACGCCTCACCCATCTCCTCAGGGCACCCAGAATGTTCCTGTTAGGTGGCCCCTCTGCTGCACGTGGCTGGGGTCTTCTCCCCAGCCATGAGAAGCACAAGCAGCACTTTGCTGCATCCCTCTCCTCCTCACACACCTCATCCTCCTTCTCATACAAATCTTTCTCCAACTTATCCCATAACACACCCCACTACTTCCCCTCCCCACACACATTCTTCTCCCCTTCCCCACAGACCTTCTTCTCCCCCTCCCACAGACCTTCTTCTCCCCCTCCCCACAGACCTTCTGCTCCCCCTCCCCACATACATTCTTCTCCCCCTCCCCACATACCTTCTTCTCCCATACCGTCTCCTCACGTATCTCCTTCTTACGCATTTTTCCACTCATCTTTCCACACACCTCATCACACTCCTTCCACTCCTCACACACCAGCACATCTTCCACCCAGTCATCGTCCTCCTCCTCGTCCTCCTCCTCCTCCTCGCAGTCCTCCTCCTCGTCGTCCTCCTCCTCGTCCTCCTCCTTACACACCTCCCTCTCCTCACACGCCTCTCTCCTCACACGCCTCTCTCTCCTCAAACACCTCTCTCTCCTCACACACCTCCCCTTCAACCATCCATTCCTCACACATCCACTGCTCCAACACCTCCTCTTCCATAGATGACGTCACGGTGTTGGCTCCTGGGGTACTGCAGCAAGATCCTGATGCAGAGAGAATGAACGCCTCCACCTCCGTGTACTCCACTTCCTGCAGGAGATACAAAGTGTTTGTAACCAGCAGCAGTGATACTCTGTATCGCAAGAGCTCCTGTGCCACTTGGGGCAGGAAACGCATCGCCGAGCCTTTGCTTGCCTCTCTGGCACTGAAGGGGTTAAATCACAAAACCATTTATACCATTTGAAAAATAATTGATATATTGTGTGCATTGTACGTCATTGTATTGTCCGTTATTAGCAGATCCCTCGTTTTTCTGTCCTGTTCCCGCTGAAGAGTTTGGAAAATGATGCTGCAGATGGACATTAGCTGATGTGTCCCTATGATAATCCTCTCTCCCTGTCACACACAGTTACACTCGGCTATAAGATGAGAAAGCTCTGCACCTCTTCCTCTGACTCCTTACATCTACAGCTTGGGGGTCCTCATCTTCTCTCCTCTGAGGACGGGCTTCCCCTATTCCCCCATCCCCAGTACCCCCTAATACTCCCACACCCAGGACCAATACCCCCTAACACCCTCCTCCCCAGGCCCAGTACTCCCTAATACCCCCCTCCCAAGGCTCAATCTGTGTATGTTTCTGTCTGATAGTTACTGTGTGTGTGTGTATATAACCATTAGTGTGTGTGTCGGAGTGAGTGTGTGTTACTGTCTGATAGTTACTGTGTGTGAGTGTGTCGGAGTGAGTGGGATTTTGTCTTATATCACAGTGTGTGTCTGTGCTAAGCTGCCGTATTGTGGCTGTGTTTGTACAAGTGTATCAATCTGTTAGTGCTATTTTAGTGTGAGTGTGTGAGAATATTACTGATTGTGCGTTTGTATTTTAGGAGCAGGAATCTGTGTGATTGTGTGTGTGTGTATATAAAACCGAAACATTGTTCCAATAATATAAATATATATATATATTATGACATAGTCCAAAGATGTTATGCAGCTTTCTGCCCCGTTTTAGGTCAGAAAGTGCAGGAATAGTGCAAAATGATCCATTCCACAGCTTCACATTTACTGAGGCTGGTGGATGGAAAATCCAGACCACAGATTACAATGTGTCAGTTCTCCCTCACCTGCTTTCCTAATCACTAGCACAGGTATTTAGAGCAAAGAGGGTTGCTTTTCAGTCTCTCTTCTTAGAGCCTGGAGACTGGGGGTTTCGCTGCTCCCCTGCATCCAGTTCGGGGAGGACGCCCCCTTCAAGTATCACAGTACCAGAGGATTTGCCTGGACACTTGGGACCGAGTTCCCACCACGAACAGATAAGACAAACAAATGTTTATTGCTGTATCTAAAAGACTGTATGCTGTATCTAGTGACCCTAAATGAGAGGGCATTGTTTTAAGCTGGGGAACCAGGTTAGTTGGCCCAGCAGCAGTTAGAGAGGCTGATTCTGCTGTGTAGTTAGATCCCTGAATGGGATAGGATTTTGTTTATATGATTTGGTTTTTGTTTCTTGAAGTAACAGTGTGGGAAATACTATAACACTGAAATGAGTAAACCGCTGAATGTTAATAGCTGAGTGCCTCCTGCCTACACTGGCGACACACTTTATTCGAGCTCGGCTAGTCCCACGAATTCGGGTATACCCGGGTGTATTGAGGTTTGTGACTGTTTTCTGCCCGAGTGCATTGAGGTATTTTCCAAGCAGGGATTGAAGCATTTTATTCCCCCTGGCTGCAATACTGCACAGTATATATATATATACTGCATTACAATTCATGAATTTATGCCATCTGGTAGACACGCGAAGCATTGCAGCCTATTAAATCCTAATCATTATCATTTAACAGATCAGCCGCCCGTCAGCCAGGCATGAACCCAGGCTGGGAAGGCAAATGCAACGGGGCTTGTCAGAGGTGAGGAGCGGCGCATTCCAGGTATCTGCCAGGTACATACTGGGTATTTGCTCGAATAAAGTGTGTCGGTGCAGTACACATGTTAAAGCTGCAGTCCCTTACTAGGATGAAAATAAAGCAGGCAGAAGCCTGAGTTAAGCAACGTAATACTTTGTATGATCCTGTTTTTGTATAATTAACCCTAGAAGACTGTGTCGGGAAGATCCCAGACAGACGTCAGCGCTGCAAAAGAGGGGCGTTTGTTACAAATATATATATATATACACACATATATACTTGTGTGTTTATGTATATATATATAGATATATTAAAAAAAAGCAGGCACACCAGGGCTTTGTAAAAAAATAAAATACAATACTATTGAATAGAACTGATCAACGCTTGGGCTCTTTATAGGAGCCTCTCAACACACAGGGACCCAAGGTAGTCAGATCTCACCCCTATTTAATTCTGTTACCTGCCACATCAGACTTTGTTTTGATGCATTCTAAGGTTGTCCTTTTATCAGATCTTACCCGGGGTGTCTCCATCTTGGGAAATGTTTGTCGTCTTAAAATCCCAATCTGGATGGTGGGGAAGAGAGATCAGTGAGGTGGTGACTTAAATACTAATAAATATAATCTCATACTAATAAATATAATATATTATTCTAATAAATATAATCTATTATACTAATACATATAATCTCTTGAAAAACAACACAAAAAAAGATGTAAAAGTGATACTGTACTTCTAAAAAGCCACAGATTTGATACCAATTAAGTGGCAGAAAATAGTTTTTTATGTTAGACCAAAGTCTCAGAGGAGACCCAATGAATGGGCCATTGCCCTCCATAGGGAGCCTGCTGTAATCCTCTCCCAATGGGACAAAAAGTTGTGAATTTGTCCTGAAGATGAAAAATAAACCTCCTGGTTATAAATATGATCCAAATGAGCGGTGAAGTGTCTGAAATCTCTGCTGCGTCTCAGAAGAAACCTTGCCTGGCAGATCCACGTTGGTAATGGCAGAGAGTGATGGCATAGAACTCTGGTACCAAGCAGTTTAGCTGTAACCATGGAAGTCAGGTAAACATGTATTTTTTTAAAATTAGAATGCAAATGTCTGTCCCACTCTGGGCTCAGCCTGAGCTCTGTCAGACGTTTCCAGCTTGTGATAATGGGAGATCTCCATATACTAGGATGTGATAAGGAGACATGGGAGAGGGAGTGGCTCAGTGAGTAAAGACACTGACTGGCACTGAGAGTTTGAAGCAGGGTAGCCTGGTTCAATTTCCGGTGTCAGCTCCTTGTGACCTTAGGCAAGTCACTTTATCTCCCTGTGCTTCAGGCACCAAAAACATAGATTGTAAGCTCCACGGGGCTGGGACTTGTGCCTGTAAAATGTTTCTGTAAAGCGCTACGTAAAACTAGCAGCACTATACAAGAACATGCTATTATTATTATGATGCTCATTTAATACTGTGCCCCATAACCTGCTTTATATGAAGTATCATTATACCAATTAGTAGAGATGCTAAATATTGAAAAATACGCTTCTGGCGACATTGCTACTTTTCCCTACAAATGTTCAATTAAAAAGTTGGAACGTCTTGTGATTTTTCAAAAAAGAGAGACAGACAGACAGCATGGGGAGAGAGAGACAGCATAAGAAGAGAGAGACAGAGAGACAGCATGGGGGGAGAGAGGCACACAGCATGGGGAGAGAGGCACACAGCATGGGGAGAGAAGAGGGACAGCATGGGGAGAGAGGGACAGCATGGGGGGAGAGAGACAGCATAGGGAGAGAGAGAGAGTGTATGGGGAGAGAGAGACACACAGAATGGGGAGAGAGAACAGCATGGGGGACAGATACACACACAGCATGGGGGACAGAGACACACACATCATGGGGAGAGAGAGAAAAAAAAAAGCTTGGGGGGAGAGAGACACAGCAATGGGGGATAGAGATGTGTGCATCCTGCCTGTGTGCATCCTGTCTGTGTGTATCCTGCCTGTGTGTGTCCTGTGTGCAGGCCTCTTGTCCTGGGCACAATGAGTAAAGGGAAAGGTGCCCGACCCCTGCCAGCAAAACTAATCTGTCCTGATCCGCAGAGGTGGCCTGTTGGAAGGTGTCCGATGAGATGCCTGTCTAGGCAGCATGCTGCAGACTGGTAGAAGGAAAGTTTCCGACAGGCACCTCCATGGACTCCTATCAGCAGTTAGCTCGGCAGGCCCCCTCCACAGGCCTCACAACAGGCCCCCTCAATCCTCCAGGGGGCACTCTCACAACCTCTCCTCTTTCCAATGTCCCTGTCCCACCTCTCTCACTCCTATCCCCCCCCTCTCTCACTCCTATCCCCCCTCTCTAACTCCTCTGTCCCCCCCCTCTCTCACTCCTATCCCCCCCCTCTCTCACTCCTATCCCCCCCTCTCTCTCTCACTACTCTCACCCCCCCTCTCTCTTACTCTCTCTCTCCCCCCCCTCTCTTACTCCTATCCCCCCTCTCACTACTACCCCCCCTCACTCCTCTCTCCCCCCTCTTTCTCACTCCTCTCTCGTCGCTCCTCTCTTCCCCCCCCCCCTCTCTCTCCCATGCTATGGGGGGGAGAGAGAATGGAGGGATATGGGGGGAGAGAGGATGGAGGTATATGAGGGGAGCGAATGGAGTGATGTGTGTCCTGCGTGTATCCTGTATGTGTGTCCTGCGTGTATCCTGTATGTGTGTCCTGCCTGTGTTCTCTGGGTGTCCTGTGTGTGTGTGTGTGTATGTATATGTGTGTGTGTGTGTATATGTATATGTATATGTATACAGTATGTATATATATATATATATTATATATATATATATATATATATATATATATATATATATATAATATATTATATACATATATATATGTATATATAGAAAAAAAGACAAAACAGAGAGCGCACGCCCCATAGTGTGATCCTGTACAGGTTTAATGGGGAGGGGGGGGGGGGGTTAGTGAGGGGGGATTAAAAACACTTACAAAGTATAAGTGATAAATAAGCAATTTGTGACAATCATATCACCACCGATGCAGGCCGTCCCGTGATGTGTTGGAATCCAACTGGAACTATTGTGCTGTACATCCGACAGTGTCCGTTCTTTTCTGCGATCAAATGAAGTCCTCCACGCAATGTGTCATCAGAGTAGGCCTCAATTCTGATCCTGCATGCTCCGGCCGTAAAGCACGCAGACAACGTGGTGACGTAATGTCGTAATTTTATGTCCCCTGGCGCGTTTCGTCACAATACAGTATTGTGACGAAACGCGTCAGGGACGTAAAATTACGACATTACGTCACCACGTTGTCTGCGTGCTTTACGGCCGGAGCATCCAGGATCTCTGTTTTGTCTTTTTTTCTATAGAATTCACCTTGGAAGTGGTTCTTCCATGTGAGAGCAGCCGTGGACCCCTGGATCCTGCAAACAGTTCCTGTATAACCTATCAGGACTAATTTTGGGGTTTGGACTATTACAATTGGACATTTATTTTTCAAATTTTATTTTATCACTATTGTGTATATTTTTGTAATAGAGTTAGGGTGACCGTTCGTACCCGGTTTTACCGGTACAGTCCCGTTTTTTTGTGGCCTGTCCCGGTTTAAGTCTGTCCCGGTTTTTGTCCCTGGTCCCGGTATTGCGGGGCAGCAGCGGTGAGGAGAATGCGGCGGCCGGTAAGTATTGTCTATGTGTGTGTGTGTGAATGCTGCCGGGGGGACTGAATGATGGAGAATGCCGGGGGCGGGACTTAGAATGCCGCCGGCCCGCAGGGGATTGGTCGCAGGCATGTCAGAGGAAGCCAGGGGCGGGGCTTCCGCTTTGTGAAGCGCACACGTGACTGACTGCCTTCCCACTCCCGGCTTCCCTGTGTGCGGTGAGTGTCCCCCCTTCTGTCCCGGGTCCCAGCCAAGGATGGGGGGGGGGGGTGCGCAATAGGAGGTGGTAACGCTAATTTAATATTATCTGTATATATAACCCCTGGAGCGCGCCTGCCTTTGTCCCCCGGCGCGCTCGCCTGCCTTTGCCCCCCGGCGCGCGCGCCTGCCTTTGCCCCCCGGCGCGCGCGCCTGCCTTTGCCCCCCCGGCGCGCGCGCCTGCCTTTGCCCCCCGGCGCGCTCCCACCTTTGCCCCCCGGCGCTCACTTCCCCCCCCATCCACTTGGTGTGGGAGATAGGCTCGGGGGCGGGCAGTGGTGGCTGCGCGTTGTGCGGGCGGTGCAGGGGCTGGCGGGGTGTATGTGGGTGGTGTGTGTATCAGTGGGTGTGTGTGTGGGTGGGGGTGTGTGTGTGTGTGTATCAGTGGGTGTGGGTGTATGTGTGGTGTGTGTGTGTGTGTGTGTGTGTGTGTGTGTATCAGTGGGTGTGGGTGTGGGTGTATCAGTGGGTGTGTGTGTATCAGTGGGTGTGTGTGTGGGTGTGTGTGTATCAGTGGGGTGTGTGGGTGTGGGTGTGTGTGTGTGTATCAGTGGGTGTGTGTGTGTAATCAGTGGGTGTGTGTGTGTGTGTATCAGTGGGTGTGTGTGTGTGTGTGTATCAGTGTGTGTGTGTGTGTGTGTATCAGTGGGTGTGTGTGTGTATCAGTGGGTGTGTGTGTGTATCAGTGGGTGTGTGTGTGTATCAGTGGGTGTGGGTGTGTATCAGGGTGTGTGTGTGTATCAGGGTGTGTGTGTGTGTGTGTGTATCAGTGTGTGTGTGTGTGTATATCAGGGGGTGTGTGTGTGTATCAGGGGGTGTGTGTGTGTATCAGGGTGTGTGTGTGTGTGTGTGTGTGTGTGTGTGTGTGTGTGTGTGTGTGTGTGTGTGTGTGTGTGTGTGTGTGTATATCAGGGGGTGTGTGTGTGTATCAGGGGGTGTGTGTGTGTATATCAGGGTGTGTGTGTGTGTATATCAGGGTGTGTGTGTGTGTATATCAGGGTGTGTGTGTGTGTATATCAGGGTGTGTGTGTGTGTATATCAGGGGGTGTGTGTGTATATCAGGGGGTGTGTGTGTGTGTATATCAGGGGGTGTGTGTGTGTATCAGGGGGTGGGGTGTGTGTGTATCTGTGGGTGTGGGTGTATCAGTGGGTATCAGGGGGTGTGTGTGTATCAGTGGGTGTGTGTGTGTATCAGTGGGTGTGTGGGTGTATCAGTGGGGTGTGTGGGTGTAATCAGTGGGTGTGTGTGTGTATCAGGGTGTGTGTGTGTATCAGGGTGTGTGTGTGTGTGTGTGTGTGTGTGTGTATCAGGGGGTGTGTGTGTGTATATCAGGGTGTGTGTGTGTGTGTGTGTGTGTGTGTGTGTGTGTGTGTGTGTGTGTGTGTGTGTGTGTGTGTGTGTGTGTGTGTGTGTGTGTGTGTGTGTGTGTGTGTGTGTGTGTGTGTGTGTGTGTGTGTATCAGGGTCGTGTGTGTTGTGTGTATCAGGGTGTGTGTGTGTGTATATCAGGTGTGTGTGTGTGTATATCAGGGGGTGTGTGTGTATCTGTGGGTGTGGGTGTATCTGTGGGTGTGGGTGTATCAGTGGGTATCAGGGGGTGTGTGTGTATCTGTGGGTGTGGGTGTATCAGTGGGTATCAGGGGGGTGTGTGTGTATCAGTGGGTGTGGGTGTATCAGTGTGTGTGTGTGTGTGTGTGTGTGTGTGTGTGTGTGTGTGTGTGTGTGTGTGTGTATCAGGGGGTGTGTGTATCAGGGGGTGTGTATCAGTGTGTGTATCAGTGTGTGTGTGTGTGTATATCAGTGGGTGTGTGTGTATATCAGTGGGGTGTGTGTGTGTGTGTGTGTGTGTGTGTGTGTATCAGTGGGTATCAGTGGGTGTGTGGGTGTGTATTGGTGGGGTGTGGGTGTGGGTATCAGTGGGTGGGGGTGGGTGTGTATCAGTGGGTGTCAGTGGGTGGGTGTGAGTATGAGTGGGTGGGTGTGTGTATCAGTGTGTGTGTGTGTATATCAGTGGGTGTGTGTGTGTGTGTGTGTGTGTGTGTGTGTGTGTGTGTGTGTGTCTGTGTGTGTGTGTGTGTGTATCAGTGGGTATCAGTGGGTGTGTGGGGTGTGTATCGGTGGGTGTGGGTGTGGGTAATCAGTGGGTGGGGGGTGGGTGTGTATCAGTGTGTGTCAGTGGGTGGGTGTGAGTATGAGTGTGGTGGGTGTGTGTATCAGTGGGTGGGTGTGTGTATCAGTGGGTGGGTGTGTATCAGTGGGTGGGTGTGTAATTGGTGGGTGTGTCAGTGTGTGTGTGTGTGTGTGTATGTGTGTATCAGTGGGTGGGTGTCTCCCTCACCCTCCCTGTCTCTCCCTCTCTGTCTCTCCCCCTCCCTTTCTCTCCCCTCCCTGTCTCTCCCTCCCTGTCTCTCCCTCCCTGTCACTCACTGTCACTCCTACCTGTCTCTCCCTCCCTGTCACTCCCTCCCTGTCCTCCCTCCCTGTCCCTCCCTCCCTCCCTCCCTGTCTCTCCCTCCCTCCCTCCCTCCCTGTCTCTCCCTCCCTCCCTGTCTCTCCCCTCTCCCACCCTGTCTCTCCCTCCCTCCCTCCCTGTCTCTCTCCCTCCCTCCCTGTCTCTCCCTCCCTCTCTGTCTCTCCCTCCCTCCCTCCCTGTCTCTCTCCCTCCCTCCCTGTCTCTCTCTCTCCCTCCCTCCCTTTCTCTCCCTCCCTCCCTGTCTCTCCCTCCCTCCCTGTCTCTCCCCCCGTCTCCCCTGTCTCTCTCTCTCCCCCCATCTCTCTCTCTCTCTCTCCCCTTGTCTCCCCCTGTCTCTCTCTCTCTCCCCCTGTCTCCCTCTCTCTCTCTCTCTCTCTCCCTGTCTCCCTCTCTCTATCCCCCTGTCTCCCTCTCTCTCTCCCCCTGTCCCCCTCCCTCTCTCTCTCTCCCTGTCTCCCTCTCTCTCTCCCCCTGTCTCCCTCTCTCTCTCTCTCCCCCTGTCTCCCTCTCTTTCTCTCTCTGTCTCTCTGTCTCTGTCTCTCTCTCTCTCTCTCTCTCTCCCTCTGTCTCCCTCCTCTCTCGCTCCCACTCTCCCCCCCTCTGTCTCCCTCTCTCTGCTCCCTCTCTCCCCCTCTGTCTCCCTCTCTCTCGCTCCCTCTCTGTCTCCCTCTCTCTCGCTCCCCCCTCTCCCTCTCTCTCCCCCTCTGTCTCCCCCTGTCTCCCTCTCTCCCCCTGTCTCCCTCTCTCCCCCTGTCTCCCTCTCTCCCCCTGTCTCCCTCTCTCCCCCTGTCTCCCTCTCTCCCCCTGTCTCCCTCTCTCCCCCCTGTCTCCCCCTCCCTGTCTCTCTCTCTCCCCCTCCCTGTCTCTCTCTCTCCCCCTCCCTGTCTCTCTCTCTCCCCCTCCCTGTCTCTCTCTCTCCCCTCTCCTGTCTCTCCCCCTCCCTGTCTCTCCCCCTCCCTGTCTCTCTCTCTCCCCCCCTGTCTCTCTCTCTCTCTCTCTCTCTCTCTCTCTCTCTCTCTCTCTCTCTCTCTCCTCTCTCTCTCTCTCTCTCTCTCTCTCCCTCCTGTCTCTCTCTCTCCCTCCCTGTCTCTCTCTCTCCCTCCCTGTCTCTCTCTCTCCCTCCCTGTCTCTCTCTCTCCCTCCCTGTCTCTCTCTCCCTCCCTCCCTGTCTCTCTCTCTCTCTCCCTCCCTGTCTCTCTCTCTCCCTCCCTGTCTCTCTCTCTCTCTCTCTCTCCCTCCCTGTCTCTCTCTCTCTCCCTCCCTGTCTCTCTCTCTCTCTCTCTCTCTCTCTCTCCCTCCTGTCTCTCTCTCTCTCCCTGTCTCTCTCTCTCCTCCCTCCCTGTCTCTCTCTCTCCTCCCCCTGTCTCCCTCTCTCCCCCTGTCTCCCTCTCTCTCCGTCTCCCTCCCTGTCTCCCTCACCCTCTATGTCTTATCTTAACTGCCCGTATACCTACATTGAAGTAACCTACCCTTCTTTCTTCCAGATCTGACTCAAGTTTTCACGCGGGAGACATCGGAAGACAGGTAGGGAACACCTCCCCTCCAGTATAATACCTTGAGGGACTGCGGATCAGGTAAGATCCCAGGCGGGATTGCTGCTTTAGAAATTGTGAAGAGGGGGCGTCCTGACACTGGTTAATGGGTCAGAATCATTCACATCTGTTTTAATTTTTTTTTTTCCGATTAGTGAGGTCATTCGACGCACGCGCACACACGCACGTAACAAGGACTAATGGTAGTAAAGATAAGTGTACTACAATAAATAAACTGTTATGTAAAAAAAAAAATGTGTCCCGGTTTTCATTTTCAAAATCTGGTCACCCTAAATAGAGTGTTTTATCTAGTTAATAGTAATATCTATTATATGTATTAGAGGATGGTTTTTCATCATTGATCATACTAATTTTAAAAGGTTTTTTCATTTTTTCACTGTTTTATAAGTGGCACTACTATATTCATCTCAGGGCAGTGAGGAAGGTCCGTTGGGAGGACCGAAACGTTGGCGGCCTTGTGTTACTGAATACACTTTTTTGATACCATACCTGCAGTGTGCTGTCTCTTTTTGGCTATCAGGATCCCCTGGTCTCCATATGTCTACATACTCTCTATGGGACAAGCATCTGCCTCCTGCAACAAAACCGTGAGTGCTAATCTCCATACCTGACTGTATATATATATATATATATATATATATATATATATATATATATATATATACTAGCTGATATGCCCGGCGTGAAAGGCAGGGGGGGGGCGTGAAAGGCAGGGGGGGGCGTGAAAGGCAGGGGGGGGGCGTGAAAGGCAGGGGGGGCGCCCGGAGGCCGTGAGGGGGGCGTGAAAGGCAGGGGGGGCGTGAAAGGCAGGGGGAGGAGTGAAAGGCAGGGGGGGGGGCGTGAAAGGCAGGGGGGGGGCGTGAAAGGCAGGGGGGGCGTGAAAGGCAGGGGGGGCGTGAAAGGCGGGGGGGGGGGGCGTGAAAGGCGGGGGGGGGCGTGAAAGGCGGGGGGGGCGTGAAAGGCAGGGGGGGGCGTGAAAGGCAGGGGGGGGGCGTGAAAGGCGGGGGGGGCGTGAAAGGCAGGGTGGAGGCGTGAAAGGCAGGGGGGGGCGTGAAGGCAGGGGGTGGGGGGGCGTGAAAGGCAGGGGGGGGCGTGAAAGGCGGGGGGGCGACACACACACACAGTGTAACACACAGTGTCACACACACACACACACAGTGTCACACACACACACACAGTGTCACACACACACACAGTGTCACACACACACACACAGTGACACACACACACACAGTGACACACACACACACACACACACGTCACCTAGAGCGACACACACGCGACACCTACCTCTACTTCCGGCCCGCCGCCATCTTCTCACTCGGCGCCGCGAGGGAAGAAGGGTGTCCTTCCGGGCGCGCCGCCATCTTAGTCGCCGCGAGGGAGGAAGGGGGTCCGCTGCCTGTTCCCCCGCCGGGGATGGAGATGAGGCGCCGCGAGGGAGGAAGGGGGTCCGCTGCCTGTTCCCCCGCCGGGGATGGAGATGAGGCGCCGCGAGGGAGGAAGGGGTCCGCTGCCTGTTCCCCCGCCGGGGATGGAGATGAGGCGCCGCGAGGGAGGAAGGGGGTCCGCTGCCTGTTCCCCCGGGATGGAGATGAGCGGAGCGCCGGGAGAGGTGAGCGGAGGGAGGGAGACGTGAGCAGAGGAAGGGGAGAGATGAGCGCCGGGAGGGGAGAGATTAGCGCCGGGAGGGAGGGAGAGATGAGCGCCGGACCTCTACTGGCGCCGCGAGGGCAGGAAGGGGGGGGGAGAGATGAGGGGAGGGAGAGATGAGCGCCGGAGAGAGAGGTGTGTGTGTGTGTGTGTGTGTGTGTTGTGTGTGTTTGTGTGTGTGTGTGTGGCGCGAGCCGAGGGGGAAGAGAGTGGCAGTTGGGTGACGTCACACACAGCAATCTGATTGGCCAGAGGCTGAGGACCAATCAGATTCACCGCAGATAGCACTAACCTCACTAACCATTCGATTTTATATATTAAGATATATATAGATATATATACAGTGTTCGACAATCCTATACATTTACACGCCCGGGGCGGGTGGATTTAACCCTCTGGCGAGGCGAGTAACTATTTGCCCAAGCAGCACACGTGTTTTGTTTTTTAAATTTTCCCTGCTCGCGCTAAATTTCCCTGCTCGCGCTGGCTGAAAAAAAAAAAAAAGCTCCCCCTACCTGACTGCTGATTGGCACGCGCTCCCAGGCTTTGTGGGCGCGCGGCCAGGCTCTATATGAGCCAGCCCCAACGAGCAGCCATTCTTTTCCCCATGGAGGATGAAGGACACAGTAAGTATTAGCTGTCCCTTCCCCCACCCTCCCTCCCTCCCTGGCGCTTCCCCCCCCCTCCCTCCCCTCCCTGGCGCTTCCCCCCCCCCCCCGCTTCCCCCCCGGTCCCGTAGCAGAGAGCGCGGCGGGTGATGGGAGCGGGGGATGCCCCCTCATGTCCCCGCTTCCCCCCGGTCCCGTGTCAGAGAGCGCGCCGGGTGATGGGAGCGGGGATGCCCCCTCATGTTCCCGCTTCCCCCCCCCCGCTTCCCCCGGTCCCCGTGTCAGAGAGCGCAGCAGGTGATGGGAGCGGGGGATGCCCCCTCATGTCCCCGCTTCCCCCACGTCCCAATGTCCCGCGTCAGAGAGCGCGCCGGGTGATGGGAGCGGGGGATGCCCCTCATGTCCCCGCGTCACCCCGGTCCCGCGTCAGAGAGCGCGCCGGGTGATGGGAGCGGGGGATGCCCCCTCATGTCCCCGCTTCCCCATCCTGCTTCCCCCCCCCCCCGCTTCCCCCCGGTCCCGCGTCAGGGAGCGTTCCGGGTGATGGGAGTGGGGATGCCCCCTCATGTCCCCGCGGAGCAGGAGATGGGCGAGGGGGGGGGGCGTGGTGGTGCTGGTTCTGGTCGCGGCCTTTCCAAAAGGTGTGTAGAGAGTGAGTGTGTGAGCATGGGAGAATGTGTGTGTGTATATGAGAGTGTGTGTGTGTGTGTGTGTGTGTGTGTGTGTGTGTGTGTGTGTGTGTGTGTGTGTGTGTGTGTATGGGTGGGGGGTGTATATATGTGGGAGTGTGTGTATATATGTGGAGTGTGTGTATATATATGTGGGAGTGTGTGTATATATATGTGGGAGTGTGTGTAATATATGTGGGAGTGTGTGTATATATATGTGGAGTGTGTGTATATATATGTGGGAGTGTGTGTATATATATGTGGGAGTGTGTGTATATATATGTGGGAGTGTGTGTATATATATGTGGGAGTGTGTGTATGTATATATATGTGGGAGTGTGTGTATGTATATGTGGGAGTGTGTGTATATATATGTGGGAGTGTGTGTATATATATGTGGGAGTGTGTGTGTGTGTGTGTGTGTGTGTGTGTGTGTGTGTGTGCGTGTGTGTGTGTGTGTGTGTGTGTGTGTGTGTGTATATATGTGGGAGTGTGTGTGTGTATATATGTGGGAGTGTGTGTGTGTGTATATGTGGGAGTGTGTGTGTGTGTATATGTGGGTGTGTGTGTGTGTATATGTGGGTGTGGGTGTGTGTGTGCGTATATGGGTGTGGGTGGGTGTTTATATATGGAGAATGTGTATGTGTGTATGGGAGTATGTGTGACACCAGAGGTACCCCCCCAATCAGTCACCTGCCCCGGTCAGTCACCCACCCCTGCCCCGGTCAGTCACCCACCCCTGCCCCGGTCAGTCAGTCACCCCTGCCCCGGTCAGTCAGTCACCCCTGCCCCGGTCAGTCAGTCTCTCCTCTGTCTCTTTTTCTCTCTCTCTCTGTCTCTTTTTCTCTCTCTCTTTCTCTCTCTCTTTCTCTCCCCTCTTTCTCTCCCTCTCTCTTTCTCTCCCTCTCTCTTCTCTCCCTCCCTCTCTCTCTTTCTCTCCCCTCTCTTTCTCTCCCCTCTCTCCCCCTCTGTCTCTTTTTCTCTCTCCTCTGTCTCTTTTTCTCTCTCTCTCCTCTGTCTCTTTTTCTCTCTCTCTCTTTCTCTCTCTCTTTCTCTCCCCTCTTTCTCTCCCTCTCTTTCTCTCCCTCCCTCTCTCTCTTTCTCTCCTCTCTCTCTTTCTCTCCCTCTCTCTTTCTCTCCCCTCTCTTTCTCTCCCCTCTCTCTTCTCTCCCCTCTCTCTTTCTCTCCCTCTCTCTTTCTCTCCCCTCTCTCTTTCTCTCCCTCTCTTTCTCTCCCCCTCTCTTTCTCTCCCTTTCTCTTTCTCTCTCTTTCTCTCCTCTCTCTCTTTCTCTCCCCTCTCTCTTTCTCTACCCTCTCTCTTTCTCTACCCTCTCTCTTTCTCTACCCTCTCTCTTTCTCTCCCCTCTCTCCCTCTCTTTCTCTCCCCCTCTCTCTCTTTCTCTCCCCTCTCTCTTTCTCTCCCCTCTCTCTTTCTCTCCCCTCTCTCTTTCTCTCACCTCTCTCTTTCTCTCACCTCTCTCTTTCTCTCCCTCTCTCTTTCTTTCTCTCCCTCTCTCTCCCTCTCTCTCCCTCTCTCTTTCTCTCCCTCTCTTTCTCTCCCCCTCTTTCTCTCCCCCTCTCTCTCTTTCTCTCCCCTCTCTCTTTCTCTCCCCTCTCTCTTTCTCTCCCCTCTCTCTTTCTCTCACCTCTCCCTTTCTCTCCCCCTCTCTTTCTTTCTCTCCCTCTCTCTCCCCTCTCTCTCCCTCTCTCTCCCTCTCTCTTTCTCTCTCTTTCTCTCTCTTTCCCTCTCTCTTTCTCTCTCTTTCCTCTCTTTCCCTCTCTCTCCCTCTCTC